>NW_027279828.1:220000-307500 GCF_046629955.1 Centroberyx affinis | reverse complement strand
TTGTGAATTGATGGTTGTCAATTTGAATCCCTGTATCGGTGGGGAAAATCTTCCTTCCATCAACAACTTTTGCTGATGTCATCATAAGCAAAGTACTTAACATCTATCTCCAGTAGAGCTGCTCATTGGCCAACAGTAGAAGACTTTGGTTGCACCAGGTGGCTATCAGTTGTGTGACAGTGTTTGGATGGGTGTGTAGTAGGGTGTTGCAGAAAAAGGGCAAACGATCAAAGAGTGTTCAGCAAACAATCTATGGGTACGTAACAGATAAAAAGTGACAGTGAATTTGAGTAGTTGTTCCATCTTTTCTAACTGTGGGGATAAAGAATAGAATAGAGGCATAGTCCTCTCTACCTCCACTCAGCACAGTGACGCTGCTACAAAACCTAACTCTACACACACACACACACACACACACACACACACACATCCAGACACAAACGCAGACACACACACTTCAGAGTACAAAGACTCAGAGACGCACATATACAGAACATGCCTGTGGTAATGTGGTGTTGGTGATCTCATGAGTGTTCGGTAGAAAGCAGGTGCTCATGAATATTCAACAGAAGGGAAGTGGTCCAAATGTCTGTTTTTCAACCTAATAAACATTACTGTGTGTGTGCGTGTGTGTGTGTGTGTGTGTGTGTGTGTGTGTGTGTGTGTGTGTGTGTGTGTGTGTGTGTGTATGCGTGGGAGGATGGGTGGTGGAGGGCCTATGTAGCTCCACATGTGAAAAGATGAAGAATGTTTATCTATATATGTCTGTATGTGTCTGTGTGTGTGTGCATATATGTATGTGTATGCGTATGTGTATGTGTGTGTGTGTCTTTATGTATCTCTGTTCCAGCCATCCCGGCCACACTTCAGGATCAAAGTTTCCTCTTCTCTGCTAGCGTCCCGTCTCTCATCAGCATGCACGGTTGAGCTCTGAGATCACCATGGGAAAAACAATTTAGCAGGAAATGTTTACTACGCCCACCAAGAAACCCCAGCAGGACGCAGTGTAGAAGCTTCCCTTGTGGCAGCAATGCAGCAGTCATTCAAATATCTCAAGGTTATTTTCCTGTATTATGCTTCAAGGAATGACATTAACTGTGCTGCTTTTCCCCCCCTCAAGTCTGGTTAAATATTGTGATTCCAACATGCAAGAGGGTCATTTACATCCTGTGGGCTGAAGGGGATCCCTGTTTTCACCAGTAATTAAAATAATAATTAAAATTCAGCTCCTGGTTTATTCAGGTAAAACTACAGGAAACACAGCTACCCACCATCTCCCTTGTTAAATTTGTTCACATCAGCCACCTTTATGACACTCATGGCAAAGAGGGACAAACTATCTGAGAGAGATAGTCACAAACGACCCCTGAGATGGATGTGTGTGTACTCACCAGTTCAACTACAATGTCACACAATGTTACAGGTTTAGGATGGTAACAACCTGATTTTCATGGGGTTATTAGGTTACACTTTCTTAGAAATAGGCTACTTATCTATTACTCATCAATCTTGTAGGTACTGAAGTTTTATATTAGCAATAGTCCAAATTTATTTGCATACTCTTTTGGAATGAAGGCAATACTTTCCTATTAGCTTTTCTTATGTAGTAATTGTTCATGGCCATGACTTATCATGACTTACCATACAACCTATGGAATTGTTTCTATATAATTCTTGCAAACACTGAGAGAACACATACTCACATAAGTACTGGTTACATTCATACCGGTCTGCATAAGTTTGGTATTCTGAGATTAATTTCTGCTGAATGGCCATCATGTATGCATCAGTGTATTACCAAGAAATGTCTTGGAATCTAATGTGAAACTGAACTGTAAACTGGACTGTTTGTTCCCATGGAATTACCAGGTTCGTACCATATCCTCTATACTTTGTATTTCCTTTTCAACTCAGTCAAGGCCAACGTACAGTATACACATACTGTATGTTCGGTAAATGTGCTAAGTAAAACATTCAAATATTTTCAGTAAGTAAACTTCTTTTTACAGTCCAGTTTTAGCATACTTGTTCTGTGCATTATAATTTTAATTGCATAACATTTGTCATTATTACATTGGAAAAGGATGTGAACCTGGTCAGACCACAGACTTAATTGTTGCTTCCTTTTACAGACTAGTTTCAGCTTGGAAAAGCAAATAACCAATTATAAAGCTTATGGTAAGAAACTGCTATTACAATGCGAACAAGCAAATGTTTCTTTTTACAATCCAGTTTCAGCGTACTTGAATGCTTTACTTGGTACCTTTGCAGAACTTAAATAATGCTGGCTTTAATTGAATTGGAAAAATAAATAACTACTATAAAGGATATGGTAATTCCATGGGAACAAAGAGCACTATTTTACAGTCCAGTTTCACCTTAGTTAGAAGATGTAATACACTAATGTACACATGGTAGCCATTCAGCAGATATTAGCACCAAACTCATGCAGGTCTGTATAAATGTAAATAGTATTGAAATGTACCATGAACTGCAGAAAAAGCATGTGGTCTGTATGAGATTGTGTGGGGTCATTGCTGATACACTGTAATTGCCACAGTTTACATAGCATCAAAGTGTGTAAAGCCAAGAGCAATCACTATGCATGAAAAGCTAATTTTTTCAAAAGCATTGCCCGCATTCCTAGAGAGTATGCAAATAAACTTGGGCTATTTAGAATACAAACCTTCTACCTAAAAGACTGTTCTTTGAATTGCTGGATAATAGAGAAAGTCCCAAGCTGTACTAAATATTACTTGAACTAACAAGTAATATCAAAGGTGCTTTTATGGAATTCTGCTGTGATTTAATTAAGTAAGTATTTACCTACTTAATTATAGCGGTATTAACTTAATTGTACTACATATTTACTGTAGCTTGATGACTGTAACAGGAATGGTTACTGTCCTTTTACTCCAGTCATGTTAAACCACTGCCAAAGGTGCATTAACATGTACGGCGTCTGTCTGCAAGTACATGTGTGTTGGTGCCATTTGTGTGTGCATGTAATGTGTATGTATGTGTGGTGTATGTGCCTGTGTGTGTGTGTGTGTGTAAGCATGTGTGTGAGGGTGAATGCGCTGATGGTAATGAAGACAATTGACGTTTCCCCTCTCTTCCTGTCCTCCTGCTTGGCTTGTTAGAGGAACACAGAAACTGAGCTGTTTCCTTAATCAACATGAATAATGGAACGCTTGTTTGTTTTCACTGTAAACAGCATAAAATCATGTCTCCACTCCACACATGCCCCACCATGCATGTGTGTGTATGTGAGAGACACAGAGAGAAAAGGAGAGTGTATGTGAGTGCGTGTGTGCCAAGTTTTGTCTCTCATAATTCCTCTCTCACACTGCATGGCAATATTTTATGCATGGCAAACATGGCACAAATAAAACTGTGATTAATTATTTAATTTCTGCTTTGTGCCTGTGTCTGTGTGCAGATGTGTGAAAGTAGCGATAAACAACATAAAGTATACAAGAAAATTCCACGATGACGTGTGGACAGCAATTTTTCACAGGCTATTTTTGGTCAGTAGCTAGTGTTGAAAAAAGAAGTAACACTTGGCCAGGGAAGAAAATTATGTTTGTGTGTGTGTGTGGGTGTGTGTGTGTGTTCTGTATAAAACCAGTAGAGGCATATACAATGTACGTGTGTGTGCATTTTCTCTCTAATCCCCTCCCAGAGAGCTGAGGTGTTTGTGTGTTTGTGTGTGTGTGTGTGAATGCAGCTCCCTCCCAGGCAGTTGAGGTGTGTGTGTGTCTCCCTAGAGCATGCCCAACATCACAGCAGTGTGTGTGGGTTAGAGGCTGAGAAGTGTTTGTGTGCTACCAGTGGCTAAAGGTACTTGAAGGGCTTTTTGTCTCTTTGGGTGGGGTTCAGCAGGAGAGCTGTACCTGTCTCTTCTCATCCCTGTGTGTTTGACTTTTTCCTCTCTCTCAAGAGCACTTTGTCACTTTGCCATGTGGAATAAAAGCTTTCTGTCTGTGTGTCTCTTTTCATTTCTTCATTTCTGTCAATTGTCTCAGTGTCTTTCTCTCTTGCCATCTATTTCCCCAACTCCCTCTTGTTCCCTCCCCCCTCTCTCACTATCTCCCCCCCACCCAAACTGCACAGCGACAAATGTAACGGTTGATAGGAAATACAATATCATACCTCACGCTGCAACTACAGACAGCAATTGCTATAGACCAAGCCGGCACCGACTCATCGAGTGTGCTTGGCCAGGGCCGCAACCCCTTTTTGGGGAAAGAAGACGATTGAAGACATAATGAAGAGTGAGTTACTGAGATTTAAGACCAAACCACATTGTTTACTCAACTGGAAAGTTGCTGTGTTGTGGATTGCACCTCCAACAAGTGTAAAAAAAAAACCAAATTCAAGTTAGCAGCATAGGTAAACAGGACTGCCATCAAAACCAAAATAATGCATTTAGGCATTACTTTTACTAACCTGGTGAATCAATCAAGTAGCCGTATATGTCGGGATCTGTAATGTCTGGCTGAGTTGGGTCATTGATCCACTTTGAGGGAGAAAGACTGAGGGGCATGAAGGCTGAACAAATAACCTTCATTTTTCCAGGTAGCGGGAATGCTCAAGTTCAGGCAGGGTCACACAATAATCTAAAGATATGTCTTTCCGAATTCACTTAATTTAAATAACAAATACTTTAGTGGACTGATCAAACTCTGATGAAAACATAAAAATACATCGGCACCACTCTTGCAGTGTGGAATTTCTGAATGTGTAAAAAAACGGTCAGATATATTTGGATAGAAACTACTACGCATTTACTAGGTCCTTAGGTGAACACAGGAGTGTCAGTACTTCTGACTGGAAATGTCAACTTTGCTCAGGTAAGTTTCTTTAACTACGCCCGGGTTTCAGGATTTGCTACGCCAAAATTGTGTCACGAATCGTACTCCAGTGACTTTGAAAACAAAACAAACAAAAGCTGTCAGGATGGCTCTTTGTTGGCTCCTTGGCTTTCCTCCTCAACATTCCTCTGCACAACCAACAGGATAAACTGGCAAAAGAGAAAGACACCAGCTGGACTGAGAGGGAAATTACTAACAAGTAAGTTCCTTCAGCTGGCTAAACTATGCTAACTTGACAAATATGATACACAACATAAAGAGTGGCAACAATAAACTGGTATGTAGCCTATGGGCTGTGTATGTCTGTGTAATTACACTTTGTGGAAGACAATCACATTGAGCAGGGAGACACGTTCAGTTCTTTTTTCTCTTTTTATTTACTGCTTCTAGGTGTCCTTGCCAATTTGCTAGGCTGGTCCAGCTAAGTTAGGTAAGCATGCTAAACAAACAATCAGCCTTTCTCATATGCATTCTTGAGAAGTTTGTTCTCTCCAAGACAACTTGGGAAGAATGTTCTTTACGAGGACACAAGTATTGATTTGACATTCTTGGATTTCGTAATTACCTAATGTTTTTCTCTTGTCTCCTGCCTCAGATGGCCATGCTGCTTTTTTGAATATGCTGCACTGGAAAATAATGCCATTGGTCCATGGTGCTTTGAAGTCAGGTGAGCTCCGATGTAGGATTCTGGCTCCGATGTTAAAGGGAAAGGGGGTATAAATATCTGACAACCCTCCCAGAATCATCTTGTGACTCCCTGTGAGGTTGGAGTCACTGTGTACATCCACTAAAGCGATCCCACAGTTCTCTCACCCAGTGGCATTAGGGAAACTATGCAGGATGTATACAGAGATGCAAAAAACATGGAGCTTTATTCCAAGGGGATTGTCTGACAATATAAATGGCACAAGCTGCTGAAAAGGTGTTCAGAACAAATGAACAGATGTCATGTCACTAGTGTTCAACAAACAAAAAAAAAACTCTCTCCCATCAATCTAATGTTTTTCATCTCTTTTAAACTGTTGTTTTGAGTTTGTGTGACAAACACTAATGGAGGTGTGACTTGTCAAAATGTCTGCGGTTAGGCTATGTTGTGCACTTTTTTAGATCCTTGCACTCTTTTGTTTACATCAATCAGTAAACTTGGATGTTTTATACTGCTAAGCTTTCATTAAGACTCAAGTATGAGTAAGTGTTTGACAGACTTTATTTACAGAGAATGGAATTATCTTTCCATTCTCTGTAAATACAGTCTGTCATGTGGTCTGTCACTAAAAAGCATCATAAAAAGAAGAAGCAAAAGTCTGTCTTAAATGCAAAGGATGTGTCTTTCTCACTCTCTCTCTTCATGCCTTACCTTTTTCTCTCATCCTCTCTCGTTTTCACTGTCACAAATGCAGCCATTTTCAGGGCAAAGTTGCTGTTAAGATAATCAGCCATCACAAGAATTAATTCCCTGGTAGAAATATAAGCTTTCGTAAGACCGGGCACAGCAGGCACAATGAAATGGTGCACTTAACAAATAAATCAAAGACGCTTTAACAGAGTTGCAGCGATGGCTGGTTATGATTATTATCAAATCCCTCATCTTCCCTTCACAGTCCCCTACTGTGTTCTCTGCACTCACACACAAACACACGCACACACACCTACACACACACACACACACACACACACCAAACCATTCTTAATGAGTTATTTTCCGGAGGTAGTGGGGAGCTAAATGCCAACCATCCGTCAGTGGTATACTGTGTGGCACCATCCTTTCTCTCTCTCTCTCTCTCTCTCTCTCTCTCTATCCCTTGCTCTCTCTCTCTCTCCTCCCACTCCACTCCCCACTTATTTTCATTTTCTTTTGCCTCCATCCACCTCTCTGTCTCTCACCGTCCCTTCCTCTATTCTCTCTGTCCTCCCTCCTTCCTCTGCTCTCTCCAGTCTTGCTGTCTCTCCATTTCTCGCCCTCTCTACCCCCCCAGTCCATCTCTCCCCTTCCTCTCTCTTTCAGCTCCTCCCTCTGTTTTCTCCCTACATCTTCTTCCCTCACCTCTTCCATGTCTCTCATCCGTTCCCTCCCCCTCTCACTCCAGCCTGTCCCTCTCCCTCTCTCCCTGAACGCTGACTGTGAGCAGTGGGAGAAGTCGCTAACCTTTCATGACCTTTATCCTCTGCACACAGAGCGGGTGGGGGGGTGGCAGGTGTATATATTTGTCTGTGTGTGTCTGTGCAAGCGTGTGTGTGTGTGTGTGTGTGTGTGTGTGTGTGCGCGCGCATATTAGATGGAGAGAGATGGGGGGAGTAAAGGAAGTCGAGGAAGTGTGATGCTTTCACATGTATCTATGTGCAGGAATCAGTGTTTTCTTAAAAAACAACTCCATATTATTTTTAGCAACAGGTGAAAAAGTTCCAAGCATTGCACAGTATAACAAAAGACAAAATGAACCTGTACACTTTAAAAAAAAAAAAGGAGATTGAGACAAAAAGTAGAGAAATATCTCAAACAAAGAGAAATGCAAGATTTAAAGTCTAAGGTGACAATAATACAACAAAATATACAACAAAAAAGTGTGAGAAGAAAGATGTGTTGGTTCATTGTTTGTTAAAGTCTGGAGTGATCAGTCAGATCACTATAGCACTGTATGTATTACGTAAACATATCCATGTTTTAAATCATGAGTCTCTGTGTGGACTCTGTGCAGCTCCTTACCTTTTCTGATATACTGTGTATATCCTGGAATGTGTGAGAGCAAAAAAGGTTGATCTGTGTCTGCATCTGTGTGTAAGAGTGAGAACAAGGTAAAGAGAAAGTGTGTGATGCTTGCAAGACAGCATGACAGCTTGTTTTTAATAGGATTTGTTGGTTTGCACACGTGTGTGCGTGTGTGTGTGTATTGAAAGGTTGATTTTGGGTGCATGGATGCATTTGCTGGCACTAAGTTTATCTGTTCCATATAGTGTGAGAGAAAACCTGAAAACATGGTGTTCTAAGTTCCAAGGATTGACTGGAACAAATTATTTCGGCTAATGCAATGTGCCTCCCCTTTAAGGCTAAATCTTGAAGGTGTGTATGCATGTATATGTGTGTGTGTGTGTGTGGTGTGTGTGTGTGTGTGTGACT
Source organism: Centroberyx affinis (assembly GCF_046629955.1). Taxonomy (NCBI): domain Eukaryota; kingdom Metazoa; phylum Chordata; class Actinopteri; order Beryciformes; family Berycidae; genus Centroberyx; species Centroberyx affinis. The sequence continues at coordinate 299,508 of NW_027279828.1, read as the reverse complement.
GTGTGTGTGCATGTAGCTAAATTGGCTGGTGTGCAAGAATGTTTAATGTTATATCATTTAGCATGGCTTCTTGTGACCTGGAAATTGTAAGGAACAATGCTCATGTTACACCTTCACAAATAAAATTAACTGCAGTGCACTGCAGTGTGTGTGTGTGTGTGTGTGTGTGTGTGTGTGTGTGTACGCATGTGTCTGTGTTTTACACTGCCAGGGAGAAACTAAGCCAACTCAGAGAGGGGGAAACGAGGAGCGAGGGAATGCAGTGAATGAGATAAATGTTTTTTCTTCAAAGGAACCCAGCCTGTGGCGCCTGCTCCTTCTCTTTTTTCCTCTCGTTTAATTAAGAAAGCAATCCCTCCTTCCCCTGAGCTCCCTCACTCTCACTCTTGCCGGCTCTGGCGGAAGCCACGTTTAATAAATGATCATGACGATAATGGGGGGTGACAGGGAGAGGTGTGTGTTTGTTTGTGAGTGCACATGCATGTGTGGGTGCATGCATGTGTGTGCATGTGCAGCTGTCAACACCACTCTAACACTTACAGCAGGCGTGCTGCAATAACACAGAATTAAGGTTTTTGCATATGATATTGCAAATTAATTGTGCTAAATAGAGGGTGAGAAGATGAACTTCACAAGAAATGTTATAAATTTATTTTCTGTGCAAAATGTTACAGGGAATTGGTTACCACTGTGCAAGTAGCTACAGAATAGTAATTTGTTATATATTTTAACATGCTGTAAGAGAATAATACTGCAAATGGATTACTGGTGGAATGGTCCTCAGACTAAGTGGGAAAATCCACATATTAAAAGAGGAACAAATGAAAGGGAAATCCCTAATTGTTATTATTAATATTACGTTATAATTGTTATTCTTTAAAAAACATTTTGTGCATCACATCAAAATGAAATTTATTCCATTGTAATGCTAACAACGTCTATAGTATCTGCAATTAAAGTAGATGTGTCAGACCTTGTTGGTAGTATAGGCAGCAGTTGCAGTGCAGCAGTTTCAGAATCTGACACAGTATTCACGTGACATTATATCATACTGTTGACATCAGTAACAGCAGGTGACAGCATAGCGGCTAAAGACAGCATTGTTAACAAACCTTTACTGTGCTAACATTAATGTTCCCTAAAAATGTGTTTCTCTGACAGCTTGTCCTCGTTTTGTCGTGTGTTGTTATGCCACTGCACAAGGAATCGGTGAAACGTTTTAAAAGCACTTCACAGGATTTCAAAAAATTAAAGTAGCCCGCTGCAAGTAACCTATAGCCTACCAAGTTGTCTTATAATGAACAGAGATTACACTTGTTTGTGATCTTATTATCTTAAACCACAAGCGTCCATTGATTCTAAAAGGTACCTGTCAGACTATAAATTAGTCTACTTTTCATTTATTAAGCGCATTTCCCCCACAGTAATTTTCTTGTGCAGCAGCAAAACAACAACAAACACTGAGGACAAAACAAGGACACACAGCCAGGAAACTTTTTTAGGGAATAGAAATGTTGGCACAACACCGGTAACTTCGACTTGTCCAAACTTCGACTTGTTTTATCGATTTTAAAGGGATCCATGACCTTCTTTAATGTGATCAAAACAGAAATTATGTTTTATCTGTTATGTGAGATCACATTTAAATTACCTTTATCGTCAACAAAATAGTCTGTCACATGTTTCAAGTGATGAGAAATTTTTGGAAATATGCAGGTGATAATTTATATTACATATTTGAAAATGAATTAAAAACAAATGTACTATTCTCATGTCTTTACTTTTAAAATCCAAAACCTGTTCAGCTAACGTGACCCAGGTATGATAATGAGTTGCTTCATTTGTCAGCCATATTACTTAACACCTTGCAGTAGAACAGCTGGGTTTTTGCTTGGCGTAGGAAACCCGATGCAGTTGACGCTACACAGTCATGGGTGGTTGAGCGCTGCCCTCAGAACCAGAGATGAGGCTAATTAAAATGAATGTTTACAGCGAGAGATGCAAAATGGACAGTAGAGAATGGCTGCAGATGGGAGCTGTTACATCAAATGAAAGCAAAAGATGAGCAGGGGAAACCCCGCACTGACACTAACGGTTACGCTACAACACATTAACACACACTGAGGCCTGTGAGCCAAGTAGCCAGCGGCTAGTTAACATTAGTGTATAAGAATGTTATGGAGTTGTCCCGAGGTGCTTTTCCTAACATTAGCATCAGTGGGTAAAATAAGCACAGTCGTGGTTGGTATGGGTTAGCATTAACATAAAGGCATCAGGCTGAACGGGCACAGTGCGGCTAACGCTACAACTGATTCACACTGACATTTGTTGGGGGAGCAGCAATGGTTCATGACAGGGGAGGAGGGGAGAGAGGGGGATGAAAGACAAGAATGGCAAGGAAATGAGTGGAGTAACAGGGCATGCATGGAGGAGGGATGAAAAAAGCAGAAAAGAGGAAAGCAAGAGAGCGATTGATGAGTACACAATAGCGAGCAGAGGAGATGGGTAATAAGAAAAAAAAGAATAGAAAAGGGATAGGGGGCATGAGAGGAAGAGAGGGACATAAAGGAGAAGTGAAGGTAGGAGGGGAAATGGGAAAGTGTCTGAGAAGACAAAAGAAGAGATGGGAGAAGGGGAATAGAGGAAGAGAAGATGAAAGGAGGAGACTACGTAGAAAGGGAATAGAGTGTTCGGATAGAAGAGGAGAGTGGGGAGCAGGAGAGTAGAAGACAAAAGAGGAGAAGAAAGGAGAGAATAAGCAGAGAAGGGAAGAAGAGGGGTTCTAGTGTAAACTGGAAAGGAGGAGAAAAGTGGAGTAGGGAGTTGGAGAGTAGAGTACAATAAAGATGAGGGATGGGAGGAGGGGAATAGAGTGCTAGAAAGATGACAGAAGGAAGGGAGGGAAGAGAAAAGGAGAGTGAGGAGTGGGGGGGAAGAAGCGGGACAGAGGCAGAAGAAGAGAGGAGAACAAAAAGGAAGGATCAAGGGGAAAAATCAAACAAAAGGAACGGTGAAGGAGAATTTGGTAGGTAAATTAAAAGGTGGCGACGAGTGAAATGAGGAAACAAGAGGAGGAGACGAAAGAGATGTAGTTTAGGACAGTAGAAAAACAGAGAGAGCGAGAGGGAGATGAGAGAAAAAAGAGGAGGACAAGGGTGAGAAAGAGGGAACAGAGACTCAAATGAGAGAAGGGACAGAAAGAGGAATCGCGGGAGAGAAAAAAAAACATCAGGGAGTGATAGATATGACAGGGACAGAGAGACATAGAGCAAGAGAAAAAGCAAAAAAGACAGAGGGACTTCCCTGGATCGCGGTGCCCCACTTCCGACGAGTGTTTCTTTGCAAACATATTTAATTCATCCCCCCCACCCACCCACCCACCCACCCACCCATCCGTTCCTCTCTCTCCCACTCCCTCTCTCTTCCTCTCAGGGTTGCTCCCAGGCTCAGGGACAGCAGCTCACTTCTTTTACACCATTTCGTTTAGCATTTATCTTATTATCTCCATTCTTTCTGCATCTCTTCATCATTCGCCTCCTCCATTCCACTCTTCCCTCCTTCTCCTTTCAGCATCCCAGTCTGTTTCATTCTTGCTCACTCTCGCCGCCAATTACTCTCATTTCTGCAGTCAGTTACACGTGTCAAACATGTAACTAGCGCACATGTGGAAGCAGAGACCTACACAGTAGATAGAGCAGCATGTTCTATTGTGCTGCTGATGAGGCTATTGTGTGCAGTCATGTAAATATGCAGCTACAGCCATAAACATGCATGAACTCGGTAACACTTTACAATAAGGGTCACTAAGTTAAGCGTTAGTTAATGCTTAATAAGCATTAACTAACGCTTAACTAACAGTTAACTAATGTGTCTGGTAATCATTTACTAATGGTGTTCATGTTAATCCTATCAATGGCTCCGATTAAGTTTATAAGGGGTGTGTATTCAGGGGTCTTAATTCACCGGCAAAAAGACTTAAAATAATGTCCCATCTCTCAAAACTTAAAGGAGACTTCTATCTGTTGTAAGAAACACACCTTATCAATTCGAACCTTGACCAATTAAAATCAAATCGGGTCAACCAGGTATTTGCCGCTTCTTATAATTCAAAGAAAAGAGGTGTTGCAGTGTTGATTAACAAAAAAATACCGTATAGCAATAACTCAATCACAGCAGATCCTGAAGGATGATACATAATAATCAATGGTTCCATTGGGGAAGTTAAGTTAACTATTGCTAACCTATACGGCCCAAATGAGGACAACCATTTTTCATAAATTATTTTCAGAATTAATGAACTTCTCTGATACAACCATTATTATTGGAGGTGACTTCAATACAACTATTTATCCAAAACTTGACCGATCAAACATTAATAAATCCTCCAGACTGTGGCAATCATCTGACACAGTTAAACAATATATGGCTGACTTTGGTCTTGGTGATAACTGGCACCTGAAAAACCCTGCCAAACCAGAATATACATACTACTCACCCCATCACAACTCTTTCTCCCGAATTGATTATTTCCTCACTAGCAACTCGATCATATCAAAGACACAAGAAGTAAAAATCCACCCCATTATTATTTCCGACCACGCTTCAGTAAGCTTCACCCTTATTAATGAAACCACCCTTAAACCATGCACAAGATGGCGTTTTAACACATCATTGCTTGCAGACTCTGACTTCAACACTTACCTGAATATAGAGTGGACATCCTTCATAGAACTAAATGACTCTCCAACAACCTCACCTATACTACTCTGGGAAACAGCCAAGGCAGTGAAAAGGGGAAAAATAATCTCATACTCCACCAATAAAAAAAGGAAAGAGCAAGAACTGGAAAGAGAACTTGAGCAGAGAGGAGAACTGAATGGTATACTAGCTACAAACCAATCTGATGACATAAAAAAAGAACTAACTGAAACAAATTACAAACCTAATAACATCATTAACAACAAGACCCAATTTCTCATACAGAGGCTAAAACATAACTACTTTGAACACACTGACCAATCTGGAAAATATCCGGCAAATCAACTCAAGCGACAACAAGAAAAAACTATTATACAAACTATTAAAAACTCAGAGGGGAACACCATGTACACGGCAAATGATATATCAGCAACATTTCAAACTTTCTATAGCAACCTTTATAAACCGGATTGCATGCCTAACCTAACTACAATAAACACATTCTTTGATAACATAGATCTTCCAAAGCTACCAGAACATCATGCAAATATCTTGGACAGACCCATTACACTAGATGACTGTGAGAAAGCACTCCAAGCCATGTCAAATAACAAAGCACCTGGATCAGATGGTTTCCCCACTGAATTTTACAAGCACTTCTGGAACACAATATCGCCACTATTCATTAAGATGACAACAGAAATATACAAATCCTCCAACATCCCACCACATATGAATTCAGCACTCATATCAGTTCTCCTCAAACCTAACAAGGATCCCACTCTCTGCTCAAGCTATGGCCCCTTGTCACTCATCAACACAGACATCAAAATTATTAGTAAAGCACTATCTATGAGATTGGAAAAAGTCATTCATATTCTAATTCACCCGGACCAATCTGGTTTCATCAAAGGTAGACACTCTTCAAATAATACGCGCCGTCTATTCAACCTAATAAATATATCCAAAAATCAAAAGACTAACACAGCCATCATATTGTTAGATGCAGAGAAAGCATTTGACCGTGTAAATTGGACTTTTTTATTTGCAACACTAGATAGGTTTGGTCATTTATTAAAATTTTCAACTCACCCACAGCATCAGTAATCACCAATGGAATAACCTCACAATGTTTTACATTAAACCACAGTAGTAGGCAAGGATGTCCACTCTCCCCATTATTATTCACACTATTTATAGAACCCCTAGCAGCCGCCATTTGCCAAGACACTCAAATCACTGGAATCACCACCACCAACTCAACCCATAAGGTCAGTTTATATGCCGACGATTTATTACTATATATACAAAAACCATCAATATCACTACCTGCAGTGTTTAAACTCAGAAACATTCTCCTCCATCTCTGACTACTCCATTAATTGGTCCAAAACCACCATCCTCCCACTAAATCAACACCAGTGGAAGGCTGCAACCCCAAAACTACCCTTCAACATCTCAATTGGTAACATTCGATATCTGGGCATTGATATTTCCTCCAATCTTCCAGAGTTGTTCCACCTCAACTTTACCCCCATCCTTAAATCCACTGAAGATCAGTTAAACCGCTGGAATAACTTACAACTCTCCCTTGCAGGCTGCATTGCAACAATCAAAATGTTAATTTTACCCAGAATCAATTACCTCTTCTCAATGACCCCTGTCCAACCAACACCCAATTGGTTCAATACACTTGACTCACTAATCACAAAATTCTACTGGAAAAACAAACAACCTAGAATCAAACTCACAACACTACAGAAAAGCAAACAGCTTGGAGGTTTAAATGCCCCAAATTTTCTCCACTACTACTTAGCCAGTCAATTACAGTACATCATGAAATGGATTCACTCAAATGTTCACCAAGACCCATGGTTAGAAATTGAACATCAGAATGCAACGAACTGTCCATTAAAGATCTACCATTTCTCTCAACAACAATAAAAAAAACATAACTGCTACAGGAACACAGTCATTGCCACAACTCTGGAAGCTTGGTGGAAAATCAATAAGATCACCAATCACACACCCTCACCATGTAAATTCACCCCAATTTGGAACAACCCAGACTTTGTAATCAACAAGCACACTCTCTCTTTTAATTCATGGAAAATCAAAGGAATAACTCACTTAGAACACCTGTTTTAGAATAATACCATATTAACACTCCATCAATTAATCCAGAAGTTTGATTTCACTCAAGAACATTTTTTATAATATCCACAACTCAAGAACGCACTCAGGAAAAAAACTGATATCACACATAATAACTTGCAATCACCACCATTAGTAACAGACCTATTTACAATATCAACAGCCAAGAAACCACTATCAAAATTATACAGACTTATCTCATCAACCAAAGATTCCACCACATCCATCCCCACCACAGACTGGGAAAAAGATTATCGATTAATATTGATGCAACCCTCTGGAAACAAATTTGCAATAACATCTTCTTGATGACCAGCAACCCCAGATTACAGCTCATTCAGTATAAGACCATACACAGAACACACATAACTCAACACAGGATGCACTTAATGGGCTTCACAGACACCGACATATGTCCACAATGCACTCTCAACACCACAGACAACTACTTTCACTCAGTATGGCTTTGCACACCAACTCAACATTTCTGGAATAACATAATAACCACCATCTCCCAAGTCTTGGGTCACAGCATTCCACTTTCCCCCTCCCTCTGCCTCTTAGGAGACCTCACACCCATCAGTCACCTACACAAATACCACAACGCCATACTTATCACCTTGACCATTGCAAAAAAAAGACATTATTGCTCAACTGGAAATACAGACACAAAATAACAACATCACAATGGCTCAATTTATTAGCAGAACACCTCTCAGTGGAACAAATCACTGCATCTAACAAAAATCAAACTAAATTTCATGACACCTGGGCCCCCTTCCTGAAAACTCTGAATCTGCCAATGAACTAAGACTTTTTTTTTTTCTTTAGATTAATTATAAACCTGTGGAGACCGTCTGTCTGTCTGTCTGTCTGTTTATTTGTCTGTCTGTCTGTCTGTCTGTCATTTTATCCTCACTAACACTATGTTGGAGCGGGTGGGGTTTGTTTCTTTTGTTTTGCACTTTATCTTGGTTCTGGGGTGGTGACACCTTGTCTGTAAATAATAAAAAAGAAACAAAAAAAATGGTGTTCATGTATTTAATAGTCATCTTTATAAACTATTAAATAATGTATAAATTAATACCTTAGTTAACATGAACACCATTAGTAAATTACACATTAGTTAACTGTTAATTAAGGGTTAGTTAATGCTTATTAAGCGTTAACTAACCCTTATTAAGCATTAACTAACCCTTAACTTAGTGACCCTTATTGTAAAGTGTTACCATGAACTCATAAACAAATAAACAGATATGAAGCTGTTCTGAAAGACAATATGAAGAGAAATTGTCTATCTCGCTTTTATTCCCTCACTCCTTTTTCTGCCGCTACTCTCTCTACTCTCACACACACACAGACACAGACACAGACACACACACACACACACACACACACACACACACACACACACACACACACACAAAACCACAGTGTGTGTGGCAACACTTCTCTATGGCAGACAGTGCAGTGACAGTTAGTTGAATGGGGTCGCTCCAGGGTTGGACTTCACATGGAAACTTCTCTGCTGGAGAGTGCAGACTTTTGGAAGCTGATCTCACAAGCAATATGTGGTTGTTACTCTCTGGACAAGCTGGAATAATGGAATTCTTGTAGTCTTCAAACGCTGAACCAAACCTATTACTTTAACCCTAAACTCCCTGGACACCTTACTGCGAAACCTGACCTTAAATAGAGGCAAAAATGAAAAAAAAAAAAAAGGCAATACAGGGGCCTGGTGATTTCTGACATTGAGACTTGGGTAAGAAGTGAAAACCCCAGTACCACTGAAGAAATGGGGACAAATAAAGTAGGCAGAAGATTTTCTGTTGTGTGCTGTACTGCAATTTGTGGCAATTAATGTGACCGTTTTAGTGAGTAAGGAATGATGATTCACATTTTTCTAGCAGCGCGCACACAGCTGTGCACTGCTATGTGAGCCAGCTCTTGTGAGTGTGTGCGACTTGCTAAATGACTTGCTAAAACAAGTGAAATGAAATGACAGATTTTCTCATTTCACTGAATGAGCTTGGAAGAGCCATCTCCCTGGAGGAGAACCAATCCATGCTGCAGACTCTTGGCAGCTGTTCCCTGACCAGCATTAAGGCCAATTCAGACCAATACAAAGACAATAATCTGTTTGTCAAACACAGATCTCAAGTCAGATTTCGCCTTAATTCGATTTAATGGTTAATATAGGGACTAGAGGGGGAGGAACTGGTTGTAGGTCTGTGGCAAGGGCAAGCTCTACTATGAGCAGCAGGCTTGTTCTGTCCATGTCTGTCTGTCGGTCTTTATATCTGTCTGTGTCAATCCAATAAACACAAATCAGTGCTTTATTGGCCTGATAAGACTTGTTTGGCATTGGCCATGCAGACATACAATAGCACAAACAACAACAACACCAACAAAGCTGTGGTATCTATCAGAAACTGACCTCCAGAAATTGTAATTCATCAATAATTCCACTAATTTATTCAATGCTCTGTCCATCACTCTCTCCGTCTCTGTCTGGTACAATGGCGCCCTGTGGGCTTCCTGCGCTGACAGGAAGAGAGCAGCTTTTCACAGCCGGCCAAGACACGCAGCTGAGCGGAAGACAAGCCCCCTCTTTCTGCCCCCCCTCCACCCACATGACCACCCTATCCTCTCTCTCTCTCTCTCTCTCTCTCTCCCTAGATCACACATACTCTCGTTTTTGCTCTCTGTCTGGGCCATCCTTGCTCCTCTCAACTGTCTCTCTCTCCTGCTTTCTCTCTCTCTGAATGAATTCACCCTCGCTCTCTATCTGGCCATTACTTAATAGCTCTTGTTCTGTTCATTTTGATCTGTTGTGTCTCTTTTCTTCTGTCTCTCCTCTGTGGACCCCTCCTGTAAAATTCCACATCACTTTTTTTGTGCATCGCCGTTACATTTTCCATGCAGCATCTCTCTCATCCCTGCCTCTGTCCCCTCCTCCCCCATTATCATCTACCTTCTCTCTCCCGTCATCATCCCTCCCCTACCTCTCTCCGTCCCTTAACTTCCTCCTTCACTCTCACTCCCCCTTGTCTCCTCCCACACTCTTCTTTCCCTCTCTCCATTTTTTTCATCTCGTTGGCTCTGCTCTCTTCCTCCCTCATCCCTCCCCTCCCCTCCCTCATCTTCATGTTCTTCTCTTCTTTACTCCTTAATTTGATCCCTCCCATTCATTCCTCCATTCATCCCTCCTCCCATCTCTCTCGATCACTCCTTAATTTTCCTCCGTCTGTCCACTCATTTTGTTCAGCATGCATAAATTTCCCGTGGATCTAATATTTTCTTCTGTTTCAAACAATGAAATCACCATATAGGGAGAGTTCATGCAGAAACCCTCTTATTATCTTTTTGGCTGTGACTGTTTTGTCCATCATTTTGCACTTACAAAGATAGATATCATCTACATATGTTTAGTTTTGCAGCTGTCAAGCTGTCATGCTTGCTGATTTGATAGTCTTGCTGAATTTGGCTACACTAGTAGCCATGTTGCATTTTATAGGAACATTTCGTAACAGAAATGGAGTGCAGTCCCATTTGTAAAGACAATATTTGATCAGTGTTGCATCCTTTCCTGTGTATAGCAGTGAGCTGATTGGTGTTACATAACCACATAATGACACACACAAATTGGGGTTAAAAGGGGAGAGGACACACTATGCGCTTATTCTCATATTTGGCATTACACCCATGGAAATTGCGGCCAATCTGCAAACCTAACTGGTCGCTTAATGACTCACTTTTAGCTAAACACTTACAGTCCAAGTTGGTCTACTTAGTGCAGTATATTCGTAAGGAGGTTAGGCTGGGTGCAAGAGGGGTTGGAACAGTATAATACATAAATTCTGGGGTGTGTCGTCTCTTACGTAAAGCACTGCACACACAACGATCAGTAGAACATACAGACCTTAGCTTTCCTCTGCCAATGAAAAAAAGCATGGATGATGCCCTTCACTGCTTATTCCCTTGAGTGATTATATAGGGCAGAGAATTTCATCTACGTCTGTAATACATATTGTTTATTTAATTTACAGATATGTTTAACTGATGATAATGTTAAGCAAGCTAAGCAAGCAAGGTGTCATACTGCGATCTATCATGGATAAATAGGCTTTAAAGTGACACAGTGAGCATTACAAACATCAATGAACAACATTTTGCAATAGGGTGCATATGAAGGAAAAAACAGAGGAGAAAAAGAAAACATTTGATTGTATTTCTGCTTTGGTAATTGAGTCTCCCGCCCCACGTTGGCTGTGATGTTGCATGTTGTGATGTTCCACCTATAGGTGGGGAAAACACTGCTAGGCTCACCAACCCCCACCCCCCTCAGCCTCCCACACACTCCCCACCCCTGCCCCAGCCACACACGCAAACACACACACAGGCACACACACTCATAGCTAGGAAGGCAAAATAGGTGTGTTTGTGTGTTTGACAGAGAAAAAGTGTGCCTTTGTGCCGGTGTGTTGTCCTTGTGTGTGTTCGGGTGGGCTCATTGATATTCTTTCCCATGCAGCATCTGTCGCCATACCAATTTCAGAGCCAATAACCTCAGCTAGACACTGAAGAAACAAGAATTCACACACATGAACACAGTACCACTCTCAGTCAAATATACACCATTTCAGCTCAACGTCCAGTGCTTCACGGAAAGTGTGTTTATGAGATGATGTGTGTGTGTGTGTGTGTGTGTGTGTGTGTGTGTGTGTGTGTTTGTGTATGTGTGTGTGTGTGTGTGTGTGTGTGTGTGTGTTCCTCAGCCCCATCAAAGACAGTCCTTTTTCCTGGACCACACACCTCACACAGCTGGGATGCTGTCTTGACTCATAAACTCATTGGTTTGTGTACATGGTGTGTGTGTGTGTGTGTGTGTGTGTGTGTGTGTGTGTGTGTGTGTGCAAACGCTATGAGTAAATGCGCTCCTGCTGAGTGTGTACATTCAAGTCTGATTGGGTTTACTACACAACCTCAAATAAACAGAAAGAAATCTCCTCAGAAAACAATCTCTTCTTCTTCTCTTCTAAAGTATGTCTCACACATTCCAATATTTCTCTTTCTTCTCTCCCAGTCTTCCTCGGTTTCTGTCTGTCTGCCTGCCCCTCTCCTTTCACTTCTCCCTACCTTTCTATTTCTTCCTTGGTTTATATCCTTCCACACCGTTCTCTCTCCAACAGTCCTCTATGTCATTCTTTGTTACATTACTACCACTGTAAATTCAGTTGAGTCAGCCCTTACACTGCTATTGTCTTGCTGTGGCAGAGTGTGTGCTTGTGTCTTTTTATCTTCTAACCCCGACCCTTATCTTATCAGTTCTTGCTATGTGTTGGGAAATGACAAAAACACCCGTCCAAAATGAATACATGAAGAGTTTCATTCCAAAATTAGATCACCACTCAAAAGACACCTAGACTGACAAAACGATTGCTGGAATGAAAGTAACATTCTCTATTGACTGTTAGTGGCATTTTAAAGGTTCAATAAGTGAAGTTTTTACTGTCCCAAAGCACAAAATAACCATAATCTGCACTACCAGTCAAAAGTTTGGACACACCTGATTAAATGTACTATGTTTTCCATTATTTTAAAGCCATTTTGATGCCTATGTATGAATTTCTTTCCAAACCCTTTGCCTTGATGGAAAGGCAAAGGGTTTGGGGGTTACGGGGGTTTGACAGTGTTGTTGATTGATACCAGTGTCTCAATGATTACTTCAAAATTCACTTTCCGGCTCATACTGTGTTTCTGATCTCGATCAGCAATCAGCTTCGTAATACATAACCACAGCCTCCCCAGGTTGTCGGGCAAATCAACATTCAACATCAGAGGCGGAGGATACTGAATAATGGCGGCCAGTCAGAGGCTTTTGTCCATCCTGCTCGGACCATCAATCTAGTTGAGTCCTGGGAGCGTGCTGGAGTGCAGCGATTCCACAACACCTGGTGGCTAAATCGGAGTTGATTGGAGCAGTGATGGGAGTGTTGAAAGCCGACCGCTCCTCCAGGCTGTCTACATACTGTGCGTTGTGAATCTAAGGTCAGGTTTGGCCTGGACCGTGGCAGCATTTGGGGCATACATTGAGTTTTCAGGAACAGCTACATTTGTGCAGCTACATTTGTGCAGATCAGAGACTATCTGCCGCTTCCCAAGGGGATTTGTTCCCCCATGTCCGCCGCATTTCTACAAGCCTTCCAGGAAGCATGTGTTTGTGTCAATAGGTCTTGGGATTTCTCATGCCCTTTGTGAGATTTCTCAAATTACCTAAGAGAAAATTGTTAGAAGCCGGTAAGATGCCATGACAAAATGCCGTCATTATGGGTTACCTCTCCATTGTTGATCTGACAGATGTGTGGTCTCTGCCAACTTTAGAAACAGGGTCCTTTCCTACCCAGCAGGAAAGGCATGGGGACAATATGCGGCAGGATCGCTGAACACAGGGATGATGGAAGAACTTGGAATCAGCTGTTCCAAACTCCCGCTGAAGTACTACAGCTGACCGCTTCTGACATTAGCACACCTAGGCGGAATGCCCTCCCGGAGAATAAGTTTAGCCAAATCAGTATGATCTATTTTACGAGGTACATATTCTATCCTTTATTCTTGATCCTGGAGGGCTCTCCCCCTGTACCTATCTCTAATTGTTTTTTGTGTGTTCATTTTCTGCTGTTACTGCTATCCTTTTACCTCTCTTTTAATGATTCTGTAAAGCTCTTTATTGACTCTGCAAGGCACTTTGTAACTTTGTTTTGAAAAGTGCTATACAAATAAAGTTTATTTTTATTATTACAGAAAGAGGAGTGTCAGATTGCATTTGTCTTGTGGATTACGTGCAAACAGATAAATCATGAACAGTCAACATTGTGATATAATTATCTGTTTCTTTTATAGATAACCTCTCATTTAGCTCACTGAAATATTCTTTAAGCAAACAAGGCACCCACATTAAATATTACAACACACTAAAATTGTTTTATCCTGCTAGTTTGCCTTTTTAACATAACAAGTGGGACCTATTTATTCAACAAGGCCTCTCCACATGCATAAAAGGAAAACCTGGGAAATTATTAAAACTTGTAGCAGGTTCGAGGAGCGTCACAAACAGCGGACTGTGGTAACAATAGAAGATAACAAAGACCATGCTAAGAAAATAATGTTTCACTTGAACTGAAATAAACAGATGCTTTCCGTCAGATTGGCTCACCGGTAATAACAATAACCAGTAACAATTTCATAGAAATGAAACTGATACTAAAAAAAAAAAAAAGCTTTATTTAGATTAAAGGTTTCACATACTAGACTATTTACTATTTCCAGTTCATTGAATAAAGTGTGCATACAGTAGGATAGAGGTGCAAGAAAGGGAATAAGTAAATATAAATATTTTTTTAATAATATTTTTTTCTATACATGCAAAATTACTCAAGAGACAATACACAATAAGATTTGTTGTCCTACCATCTTATATGGTGTATGGACCTAATAATTCTCAAGAAAAAATGTCATTAATGTTTCAAGGGACTTCTGGAAGGATCTAATTTGATTTAGCATTTCATCGTACGTACAAAAGGCAACTCAAAATGTTTATCCTCGTTTAACATTTCAGATTCACTAACCTAAAATATATTTACGCTATCAGTATGTGATTATGTCAAATGTGTGCATATTGATTTAACAAATAATTGCGTGAGTAGGCTTACCTAGAATATTTTGTCATGAACAAATACAGCTGTTTATTAATGTGTGATATTTATTTCTTCATTTGGTCTTAAACTACATACTATTTTGTGTGGTACAGTGTGTTTAGGCTATGTATGCCCACCAAGAAGAACATGTTTAAATCCTGCCAACTTTGAAAAGCAATATATTATGTTTTCCAGTAGGGTACACAGTCTCCCTCTATCGATTTGGTTCTAGTACCTGGTCAAACCTGACCTGGACCACATAAGGCCATAAGTTCAAACAAATAGCAACTACTAATTCTAGAGTTTCTTCTGTATTTTGAGGCTTTGTGCATCAATTTGTTTCAAGTATTTATAGAAAGGGTTCTGTTTAATATTCAGTTCTTTTTGGCCGAGAGGCGGATCACTTCAAACTCAGCTTAGAAGTAAGATCAACAAAGTGTAATCACTGTTCTACATTGATGTACTGATCAATATTCCCAGCCTTGCTTCACACCATACCTTGTTCTACCAGTGTTCTAATTTCCATGCAATTTCTCTTTGTGGCGATGAAGCATCAGTTATGGGTAATGTATTCAGGGGCAGTGTAATCTCTGAACTTAACTCACAAACAAGCAGTTGAAAGATGAAAGAACTTTCAGTCTTCTTAGATGTACAGAGGGAGGTGCTGCAGGTGCCTAAGCCCCTGCTAAGTTACTATGACTGTTGAAAATCCTGTTCCAAAGGGTTCATTCTCACAGAGCCTCTGATTGAATGAATGGCGGCTGCCAACCTCTCCTATTTTGGCAGCGGTACACCAGGGCTCCTCTTTGTTTGGTCAAGGTTAGTTTGTATTGTAAGTTTATTGCTTTTTTTTCCAATGCATATATGGTAAAAGTCAATGCTTGATTTCCCAAGTTTAGAATTATCTGTTTGCTTAGAATAGCGCTCTTTGTTATTCCTATTTCATCTAGGTGTTTATTAAAATGAAACACCATAAGCTAATGGAATCTGTTTTAATATTGCCTGTTGCGTGCATGCAGTGCTGAAAAAAGCCTTCAAAAGAAAGAAGAACAATGAAAGAGAGATGAGAGCGGCAGCCAGAGGGAGCATATCTTTATCCAGATAGATAAAGACAACAGGTGAGAGGGGATGACAGTGAGAGGTCCATGTTAGTCAGCTAAATACAGGAAGGAGAAATGGAGATGTTCTTTCTAATAATAAATACAATAGAGCCTTAAGAGGCCATAAACTAATTGGTCATCTATGCAAGATAAATGAAGCTAACTTTCTGTGAGAGCTGGGAACATTGTGTTATCCAATTCCACTGCTGGTACAAGCACATATTTCTCAGTGCTACAGTCACTGACTTACTCCCGGCTATTGTCTGTGCTTTAACTTAAATATTAGCAATGGAAAGCCTTTATAAATGTGTTAACCAACTTTGTGCATAGACATTAAGGACTGTAGCAACCCTGGCCAGGCAAAGACAACAATTAACTACACTAGGGCCTTGTTTCATCAAACTTGTGACGTGAGAGCTAATATTTGCTATATGAGATACATTTCTCCCACTTTTTAGTGCGTTTCACATAGAATGGGAGCTGCCAACGCATCTCGCATTGCACAAACATAAAAACATGAAATGTTTTGTTGCTATTTTCTGTAGGCCTATATGTTTATTGCTTTGTTGTTGGTGGCTGGTGTAATATGCCTTCCATGACAATAACAATGACAGAATTCTCTAGGAGATAACATTGGGTTATATATATTCTTTTTTTTTTTTATCTCTATTTAATTTAGTCAAAAGCATAGCAAATGATCTTAAAGATGACTATTATTTGACCCTGATGATGTTCTTCCATATGTCCGTAATGAAACGGACAAGGCTCTCATGTGAGCTGCTCTGGTACTATTTTTTTTATATATACTTTCTTTTATACTTTTTCATGTATGTAGCCTATGTTGGATATTAATTACTATTTCTATTTTTTGCACATTTGAGCCCACAGCCCATCCTCACCTACTCACCCGGTCTTTCCTTACTTTTCCTTCCTATAGCCTATGCTCATTAAGTAGATCATCTGATTATAAAAAAATATTTTAAATACTAGTCATAGTGATGTAACTGTATAACTGCAGCACTTTGCTTCATGTTTGGTAGGCGTAGTAGTCCGACTCCTACCTTTTTGAAATTTCGGTTCCTAGGAGAGAACAGGACAGTAGTACGTGTCTGTCCATCTCTGTTCATTTCAATTCATTTTCAATGAGAGCTGTCCGTTGTCCGGGCAACGCCGGGCAGCGCAACCCAGTTGAACTTTTTCTTGACGGATTCGTCACCGCAAATCAGAGGTTTTTTTTTTTTAAATAGCGTTGACGTTCCAAAACAACCCAATGGACAGAAATCTATCTGTTCGCTCTGTAGGTAAGTTTGAATTCTCAGTTTTGAGATACAAATAAAGATTCACCCCCTGATTTACTAAGGCAGGCGCAAACCAGGTAGATTTAAAAATACATTTTATGCCTGTGCCTAACCCTTTGCTTTAAATCACGATGTTGCGATGGAGAGGGCTCAGTGGTCGATGACTGTCGGCCATCGGCGATGGACGATGGCGACCCTATGTTCCACCAATCATTCATTGTAGGTTATCACTATTTACTGTTTAAATAAGCAACACATCTTAATGGTTTAGTGATGGTAAGTAGTGGATGTAAAATGTTCAGTAAATTCAAACATTTGAACAAATGCAGTTAATGGTGTTGAGGGTTGACAAATATTAGTGGGTGATATCAAAAGAAAATGGATTGAGTTTGCCAGCCAAATCAAACAGTAGGTAGAAACAAGTGAGAAGAGACAAGTTGGTCGTGCAGGAGGGGGAATCTAACCCAAGGACCTGACTGAGGGAAAAAAAAGTATGTGTGTATGTGTGTGTGTGTGTTCGGGGGATCCCTGGGGATGTTGATACAAGCGCATCAGGAGAAACAAGCACTTCAGTGTCCACAGCAATTCTTCAGCTGACAGTGCACCTGACAGGTATAAGCACAACAGGTCACTGTGACGCGTTCTATCATTTTCAGTCGGAAGTCACACCGGCGCATTTGTGGATAAACGTGATTTTATGAGAAAAGATCGATTTTTGGCTGTTTTGGGGTTTCAACAGATTTTAAGAAAATAAAGCCTTGGCTTTCATTCTGTGTAAAAAATATTGTGAAATTCAACCGGTAAATATAGTTTTGAAGCTCGTAAAGGTAGGGTGACAAGCAGAACTACTAGCTTAGTTTGTCGACAAAGCTCGCATTCCTCATGTTGCCAGGTTCGAGGTTTTCAATGTACTTGGAAATGTTATAAATGCTGTAGGACTTAAAATGCTGTTTATAAAATTTGTCAGGGTTGTATTGTGGAGTTTTGTTATTGGTTTGTTATTTTGGACTAGTTTCATTGATCATTGGACTGTTTATGGGTTGGGTTTAATTGGCACTGGGAGGGTTTTGTCGCTACGAACCTGGCAACACTTCTCCTCGTCCCTCTCGCCCCTTACTATGGTGTGTGTGTGTGTGTGTGTGTGTGTGTGTGTGTGTGCGTGTGTGTGTGAGAGAGAGAGAGAGCAAGAGAGAGAGACATTGAATTTAACTGATATTATTAAATATCGCGCAATGGGCTGATCAGACTAATTTTTAACACTTAATTAACTGACTTTAAACTTTGAGGCCCTTTTTCTCAAAAACATAGTTTGGAAACAGTCAAGACATCAAGGGGTGCATCTCACTCAATCTGTGGAGTACAAGATAATTTTGATAACAGCTTAAATTCTCCTCTTTCTAACAGTGTATTAAACTCAAAATGGTTTGAGGGGTCAATGTGACTGGAAATGATAGAGCAGGTCTAGGCCTACAGTAGCTCCATCCACAATACAACATTCTCCCCTTCTTGATTTGAGTGATTAGCTATATTTTTTTATTTATCAGTTTATTTTTCCTGTCTCATAGTGTAGCCTATTATTTTTGTCAAGCTAAATGTTAAGAATGAAATTAAATAATTTGAGCCTCATCTCCCCTCTCATCTTCATCTTCTTCATCTTCAGTGCTCTAATGGTAATCTGAGAACATTTAATCGGGCAAACAACTTTTAGAATGCCACATGTGCAAACATTTAAGAATTTAATATAATGGGCCATCTTGCCAACTTCAAACCTTGAAGTGGTCGACTTGCTGATGCCATCTGACAACCTCAAGGAAGCTGCTGGTTGCCAGGAAACGCAGAGCTGTCAACATGTACAACATGGTTTGTACTGCCATGCTTGTATTAGTGCTTGGACTAAATTCATTGCCAAGCATGTCAATCAAGATGTTACTTCTTCTCAAGGCAATCTACATTTAGATATTAATTTGGTGTTTGTGTGCAGGTCAAGAGGATGAGTCCACAGTGTAAGAGCTCTTCTTCTCCTTCCCATCAAATAAACACCATGTTTGCGATGATAAAGCATGCGAGAGCCCTGTAGTGGTAGCAATTTATTTTGCAATTTGTGATTTTGATTTTCATAAAATGTGATTTTACCAGTATTTGCAATCTGCAAGTGAAAACTGCTTGCAAATTCCTTTCTGGAAACGAGGCCCAGGTTTGCAGCTACAGTACAGTCACACTTACTCACCTCCTCCATGTTCTTGTTTTTGTCTTGAGAAAGTTCTGTCAAATTATATGCTTTCATGTGCTTCCACATTGTAGAAGTACTTTAATTGGTAACACTTTAGTTTACAGCCCGCTAATTACGGTGTAACTAGTTTGTAATTATGGGGTACTAATAAAATAACAATGCTGGAGTTACAGGGTAACAAAACAAGAAGTCCGGGAATTAAGGGGTAACTATTTTGTAATTATGAGAGATTTATAAGGTATTTATGGTGCTGTTTTCGTAATTACTGCATACTTAAAAAATAATTACATGGTATAATAATGTAATTAGCGGGGGACCAAACAAATTTTATTGGTGCTTAAAGGTTCATGCACTGGAAAGTAAAGTGCTACCCATGTTCCTATTCACTACATGGGTTGATGCACAGGTTGTTCTGGAAAAAAGAAATTCTACACTTTTCTTTTTATTTTCCTAAAGTATCCCCTCAGATATGATAGTAGGTAGTAGTAATAGGTAATAGTAATATATAGTAGTAACAGTAGTAGGTAGTAGTAAGATTAGAGTGAGCTTGGCTTAAAACAGTGAAAGTGCAATAGGATTTAGCAATTAAATAGATGTTTAAAATAGGGTATCTTAATACAAATTCCAAATATTCAGTCATGTGTTTTTTAATCATGTGTAGGTTAAGCCATGTACGAAGTGGGACATCTCTTTCATCAAAGTTTACTGGAGCCTGAGCTTCATCTGATGAGTCATAATGCAGCTGGACAGAATGCAGCAGAGTTCATAGAATTTAGAATGTCGGTGTCATAAAGGAGCGATTGACCTGAACACACACAGACTCACAGTTGTCTTTTCTGATCAGTGTTCACCTGCAAATTGAGACAGAAAACTCACGTTGCATTCATTTGGAGAAACATCAAAAATATCTGCCTTTTAGAAAGGAAACCATGGAGAGTGATTCCCATCTTGGTAAGCCACATGTATTTATAATTTTATTATGTAGCAGGAAAAGATTAGTACAGAGGATTTTGCTGAACAGACAAACAAGAGACAGACTAGGTCAGGGTAGACTAGTTGTTTGTGTTGAAGGATTTCCATCTGTGTCCAGTTCTTCCACAAAACAAAACTATGATGAGAGGCATAAGATGAAGCTATGATTAAACATGTTGACCTTGAATGAAGCTACATCAGGTGGCCTTATGGTTATTTGATTATTAAGATGCTGCCATTACATTTCTTTCAGCATCCATGCAAATGGTCACTCGACTCAATGTCCTTAATGACGATCTCCATGAAAACATCAACTGCATGTTTGCGAAAGTCCTGAATAAGGAGCAGTACCTTTATGCTGAAGCCTCTAGTTTCTCTGGAGTTCCTGCTGAGCTCAACTGTGACCTTTCACCTCAGTCTGCTGTTGGTCTCAGCTCCAAACCTGCTTGTGGATTTGAGAGCCTCAATATATGGGAACCAATAGTCAGCACAGCTTCATCAGCATACAAACTTCTCTTGGATGTGGATAAGGGAGACCTTCCTCCCACAGAGAAAGAGTCTCCTCTCATGACCGAAGACACAGCGTTAGGTAATGCTGGAGCATCCATCCACCCAGCTCAGCATGTTGAGGCTCAATCTAACCTGCTCCGCCTTGTTGAGTCTCCATCCCATGAGGCTCAAATGACTGATGACTTCAAAATCATTGAGAGATTGAGGCTGCTTCAGCACTCCCCCATTGGTTTCGACAATGACTACCACCTGGAGGCAGTTGGAAAGAGATACCTCTATGCCCCCCCAGGTGAGACATCTGGATTTGTGGCTGACTGCTGCTCACCCTGTGGAGCCATTCTGGGCTGCCTGGATGAGTGGGAGCCACTGGTCAAATCCCACTTTGGCTTGGAGAAGGAGGGATTTAGTGAGGAGCTCTTCTACACTTCATCACATCTCTCTAGATTTGTAGTTGACTGCTCCCCACAATATGGTCCGACTCTGGACCATCTTGACAAATGGGAACCACTAGTCAGCACTGATTCTCACCTGATGCAGTTCCTCTCATTTCTCCTGGAGGAGGAGGAACTTGATCAAAAGCACATGAATGCTTCCTCAACAGTGAGTTCTACATTTATGGCTGCCTGCGCTGCACACCATGCCCCTACTCAAGATAATCTCAATGAATGGGAGCCAATCGTCAAAGCTGATTCTAAACTGATGCTGTTCCTCCAGGACTTGGAGAAGGAGGAAGAACAATGTCCTTTTATCATCAAGAGTGAAACAGTAAGCCCTTGTGCACAGATTGAGATCGCTGCTGAAAGCTCTGTGACCATCCTGCATGAACCTGAATGTTGCAAGGGAACAAAAGTCACTGTCCTCTCTGCTGGACCTGACAATAACTCCACCTCAGAGGAGGCTCTCCCCGTCTGTCCTGCTGAATACACCCTGATTCACTTGCTAAGGAAGGAAGGATCAACCAACCTGCCTCAGGAGTCTCAGGCTCCAGTCATCCAGGTTGAGGTCAAAGCTCCACCAAGCCTTGTGGTTGAAACTGTGAAGGACACCAAGGATCTGTCTAGTCTGACCCTGGAAATTACACTTTCACCCGTCCAGCTGGTCAAACCTACAGGACCTCAGAGTTCCAGTGCCAAAGACAGCCTGTCGACAAAACCACAGAAGAAGAAGTGTGGCTTCTTTTCTTGGCTATCCCGCATATTCCAGGGGAAGAACAAGAAATCTGCCAAACCTGCCAAACAGAAGGAGATGAGCCAAAGCCCTGCCTGAACAACCTCTCATCTGTAGGCCAATTCTGAATTCCTGTCATCTTCCTATCGACTTTACATAATTGAGCAACTGAATCATTTTATTTGAATACATTTATTTGCACACTACTGTTATAGTGCCTTTGTGCATTTCTTCAAAACACACCTTTTTTCCTGCAGTTCTGGGTAACCTGTAGCCTAAAGCAGTGAAAGTGTAATGGAATTAGTAAATATATGTTGGCCATTAACATTTTCTATACCTCTGTTACTAACAATATAATCAATATTTATTCTAAATGTGGCTGTTTTTTCACTGAGAGTCCATTTTGCTTTTAATATACCAAAGAAAATAAAAATTATTATTATTATGGTAACACTTTATTTTACCCGCTAATTATGGTGTAACTAGTTTGTAATTGTGGGGTACTAATAAAATAACAATGCTGTAGTTACAGGGTAACACAACAAGAAGTCTGGGAATTAAGGGGTAACAATTTTGTAATTATGAGAGATTTATAAACCCTTCATGGGTTTTACTGAGATCAATCAAGAGTCAGTCAGAAGAACTTAATTTAATTACATGGAAAAGACAATTTGAAAATATTATTTGGGTGTTACTGTTTCTGTAGAATACATAGAAGTTTAACTTTACCAAATCCCTGCACCTTGGGTGGTGCATATTTCAAGTGAAGACAAACAAAATGTCCTCATTTCCCGAATTTCTCTCTTCTTGTGAAGACATTATAGTGTAGAGGTTCAACACCACACACATACAGAGAGAAAGAGAGAGGCCTAGTGGGAAGAGAGAGAGAGAGACAGAGAGAGAGAGAGCAAAATAAGCTATTACTGTCTAGCAAACATATTGTTTGGTGCGACGGATGGTAGCAGGGGACTCATGAGCATAAGAAAGAAGAGATACGAAAGACATAAAAAACATGAGGGGGGGCCGAGAGACGAGGCACCTATTAGGAGCAAGTGTGAATGGGTGGAGCGGAAATCAGAGTGATGGAGTGGACAAGGGTGTGGGATGACAGGGGAGCAATGGAAGTGAGAGATGGGGACAGATATTGAGAAACAGAAGATATTAAGAAAAAGGGAGAAGTAAGCCAGTGGAGGAAGAGGAGAGGGGTTGGTGGAGGATGTTGGTATGAGAGACAGTGGTGGGGAATGACAGGATGGGAAGGAACGAGAACGAGATTGGAGGAATGATAAGGGCAGAAGGATAGAAGGAGTGAGGTGAGGAGGAGAGGGAGGAAGAGAGCAAGGGAAGGAGACGAGGGGGAAGAAGGCAAGGGGAGGAGAGGAGAGGTGGAAAGGAATGAGAGGAGAGCGTAAAGGAGGATGAAAAGGGAGGGGAGAAGATGAAAGGAGAGGAGGGGAGGTCACCAGTATTTTTTCATTCAGACAGAAGTGTCTCTGAGTGAGTCTCTTGAGGCTTACACACATATATACACACAAACACACACACCCTCTGAATGTTTCATGGCTTCCATTTGCAAGATTACATCTTTCAATTAAGACTGAGATGGTTGTCTCTTGGCCCCCGTGCGCATGTGTGTGTGTGTGTGTGTGTGTGTAAGAGAGAGAGAGAGGGAGAGAGGGAGCGGGTAAAGGGTGCTAAAGATGGAATACTCTAAGAGTGCATTTACACAATGTTTCTATGGGTTGTAACCATCGATTCACAAAGTAAGAAACGTTTGTCTGATTACCAAGTACAAATGGTGCAACCAAACATCAGGGTGAAAATGGACTACAGATTACCAATAAACAGCTATAGCCTGTGTCTACAATGAGGGAGAATAACAAACCACTATCTACTGCTGATCTGACCTTTATTTAACCAGCTAGTCCTGCTGAGATTAAACAAGTCTTTGCTCTGTAAGAAGGCAACATCACGGAAAGAATATCAAGAATCAGTCAAATGATGTTAAGCACACATACAAAAACAGACAAAAAAGACAAAAACAATGTTACAACTCACAATAAGAAAGCACAACTATATGTCAGAATAATTGAATGACATCTCAAAAGGCAAGAGAGGCTATCAGTAGTCCATAACCAAAATATCACAATAATCAAGTAAGGTGTAAAGTGAAGGAGGCATGATGATAATTCATGTTACTCTCTCCCTATATGTGTCACTCTCCCTCCCTCTCTTCAGATGTTAATGGAAGGAGGGACCAGTTATGTAGAGAGAGAGATGTTTTAAGAGCTGGAGGAAGGTGTTAATCATGTAAAAGACACAGAAGGGGTTAACGGATTGGGAATAGAAAGAGGGAATGGAAAGAAGAAAGGAAGAACAAAGGAAAGAAAGAATGACTCATTTCTTTCAAGGGCTTAAAAGGATCATACCAGTGTTATTGAGATTTTTGTCATTTCTCTGCAATGCCTGGCTCACATAGTATGTCCTGTACGTGCACGTTCAGCGTGTGCAGCATGTTGTGAGATCTGCAATTTACACTCACTTTACATTTTGCTGCTGAATGGAACCTGTTCGAGTTGAAATTCCATCAAATATTTCATTCCACTGACAGAATACTTTGTCTATTTGAAGCCTTAATCCATCAATGCGAACTGAGTGGTTTTCATTTCTTCCGTAGCTCCCTTGTTCCTCTCAGGCAATAACCTTGATAGCTGCCAGTGAGTTCTTGCACGAGTGGCATTAGAATCAAAGCACTCAGAGGAAGGAATAATTTTGTTTAGAGTGGCATTGATACCTGTAAACTGTATTTGATACCTAAGCCCAAAAAAAAAGTGAATGACACTGCCACTTTCCTGTAAGACTACTGTAGATTTATGGATATTGGGGATTTTTTATTTGTCTCTTTTAACACTATAAGTATCAAAGCAAATACCCTCTGCGTTTGGTGGCGCTTTACCACAGTGTCATCTATTCACATCATACACCTTGAATAGTGTGGTTCTGTGTATACCATGACCATTTTCATCTTATCTTATCTCAGACCATTTGACATTTAGCAGTGTTCATTCATAATTCACATTCAATATGAATGTGAATGTGCCAGCAGTATCTGTGTTTTCCCGGTAACACCTGAGGGCACGACTAATGCCAATCACTCTCATCTCATAATTACCGTTAGGCTGACTTGTGCAATGGAAATAGCTTGCTATTCCAGGAAAGAGAACACACCTTACTAACAACCTGGCAACAGACAAGTTGTGTAGTGCCAAACTGTTATGAGTTTCCTCCCCCTCAGCCTGCCACTTGAGGATGATGCTCTCTAGCACATACAGTTTGTGGCATTCCCAAACTGGATGCATAATGCACATGCAAGCTCAAAACTTCTTTACCTGCTCTACCTTGTTGGTACTTTACAATTTCCATGTTATGTTTTGATGCATGGACTAACTGCTAACGTTGTAAATTTAGCATGAGCTCGAGCGGTACAATGACAGTGCCGAGCCAGCTAATATGAGTGTGTGTTGCAAGATTTGGAGGATCATTGTTTCGTTATTACATTGTAACAACAGGGCAAAATAGATTAGATTTTCAGACAAATACGATTTCTAATGTTTTCATTAGCTGGGATTTCTAACTTGGACAGTTTGGAGGAAATTTGAAAACCCATTTATCCAGGACATTGATTATATGCCACTGTAAGGCTAACATGCACACATTTTGCTATTGCATTATGTGTCAGGTGTCCAGTTGTACTGTATGTTAAACAGAATTAATAGATACCCTCCAACTAATCAATATCAAGTATTCTCTCAGGCCATGGTATAATAGGCCTAATTCTGACAAGAATATCACCCAGCAAACATTTTGACATTGAATAAATGTTGATATGGCGATCTGTTTTAAAAGCTGCGTAAATATAGTGACAAACAGAAAGTGGAGATGACCTTTGTAGTCGTCCATAGCTGCTACCTGCATTGTTCTGTGAGATCAGAGCCTTAATAGCATCTGATATCAGTTCAAAACAGTTTCCAAAGCTGTTTTAATATGAATTTTGTATCGTGCTGCAATGTCGTAGTGAACATTTTGTGCTTGTTTGAGCTGACATTGAACTTGGCCAGCAGCTGCAGTCACTGTCCATCAAATGCTTGCTGGACAGTTTTAGCAATCATCATTCCTTTTGTTCAATCAATCCAAAAAAGTTTTTTTTGTTTTTTGTTGACAGAAGTTGTGTGACATGGTCTCCTGACTTTTGAACTAACTGAATAAGCATAACCATATGGGACCAGCCCTTATGAACTTGCTATGCTATAAATAAATTATAGTCACAGTGGGGTGGGACCTCTGCTCTATACTCAAAGGGTGAGATAGCTGGCATTCACACCTAGTGAGGAAATGTTTATGTTTTTTATAGAGAATGGTTACTGTGACCTCAAAAACATCACATCAAACCCATATTTACATGGAATAATCACACACCCTCTCAGTCACACATAAATGCCATCTTAAGCATGTATACACACAAACACATGCACACAGACACAATCACAAAGATCACTGTCACAGATTATTATGAAGTTCAGTGTATATTGTGAGCATGTTGGCACATTCTTATGTCAGCATAACATGGCAGTGTGACAGAGTGTGGGCAGATAATTGCCCAAGTCAGAAAGCTTAACGTATCTACAGCAATACACACCTATTATCAGCTGTCAGCTTGTTATCCACATATCCAATTACTGGGTGTCATGTTATGGTGTGTAAACAAACAAACCATATGAGACTGCTCCCACACACATGCTTGTCGTCAATACACATCACCTTATGACATGGGCCTTCACTTCCACTGCCATCACTGAAACCACTAAACCACTGCAAACCTGGAAAAACAGACGGTAAGTGTTTTCATAACTGTTAGTATCTTATCTCATTTGACACTTTCCCTCCCCCTGACGTGAGCACAAAATCCAACATATATGGAGCATTTTCCAGGACGCAAAAAAAGATCTAGATTACCTACAGCACATACACACAAGGGTATGTTTGGTTAAAGCCTTGAAAGTGAATATTTCCCATAAGGAGAGACATCTGCACATAGATCAATGCAATTTTCATCATTTATTGCTTAAATTTTGTTCAGAGAAGCATGCATCCTTCACTTATACTGCAGAAATCACAGATAACAATATTTGCCAATTAATAATACGAGTATCATTTAATCATTATATACAGCTTCTGGTCATACTTACACATCTCTCTCAAATGTTGTCTTGCTTTCTCTCTCTCTCCTCTCAGTAAGCTTTCTTTCCTTTCTTTCCTCTCTCTCTCTCTCTCTCTCTCTCTCTCTCTCTCATGTGCTGTTGGCCCTCATCACCATAGGTGGTCTGGCGATGTCATTCATAATAAATGACCGCAAGTTCGCTTCCCCTTAACCTGCGTGACTTCCACTCTATTTATATCTGGCCTGTCATTTCACACTCACTCAAGACACACACACCCCCCCACATAACCCCCACATAAATATGTATGCAAATCTGCTGGCTGCTAGACAAGATCAACTGATCTCAGAAAAGTAATCAAATCCATCTTAATTTCAGACATTCACCTTATTTGATCCAGCTCCAACAGAAATGCATCATGAACTAAAACAATAAATATTCTTACTAATTCTAGCGTAGTAGCAAATGTCACCTCTGCCCTCTCAGCCCTTAAAAACTACAATCCAAGCAGAGGAGAACAAAGTTGACATGCCACCATAGTGTAGGTTGATCTGCAGAACAGAGCTGGTTCTCACTATGCCACTCCGGTGCCACCCTTTTCTTATTCTTTTGCTAGAATTTACATTATCTCACATATATCCCCTTATATAAAATGTTTCATGACCCTGGGACCAGGCCAACATTTTGAAAATGGGTTAGTGTTGTTATTGCTACTATTGGTTAGGCATATTATTACAAAATGTCAAAAACCTGAATCTCCCCCAGGGGATCAATAAAGAGCAATCTTATCTTATCTTACAATGCGAGGGTGTCAAAAGTCAGTTTTTCTCCTCACTCCTGTAAAGCTGACTTTGACACTGCTGAAATGACAACTAATCATTGTGCATCCAAGTGACACTGTTCAGCAAAGACTGGTGTTCACCTGTAAGTTGTATTCCATGTTTCTGCAATGTCTCTGGTTCTACAGTGTCCCCTCTCTTCTTGCATGCCATCACAGTAAAACCAATACACAACATGTATTCACCAAGCATCCTTAGATAGTGTCATCGACAGCTCAACAAGCAGAGGCCTCATGTGTGAGACCCCAGAGTAATCACTGCTATTTAACACAGCAGCTCTCTCTCTCTCTCTCTCTCTCTCTCTCTCTCTCTCTCTCTCTCCTGGGTCATAGTATGAATATGACTTGAGAGTGTCTATGGAACAAAAGGAGACACTCAGAACCTCTTGAACTGATCGTAGATGGGGATGATAATCTCTTGAATAATCAAAGGCATCGCTAGTTTTCAAATTAATTTGCTATGACTGTCATAGCACAATAACATGCTCTCTCTCTCTCTTTCTCTCTCTCTTTCTCTCTTTCTCTCTCTCCTTTTTAATAAGATAAGAAAAAAAATAGTCAATGCAGACAAATAGTGGTGGGGAAAAAAGAATGGTGAAAATATGACTCAGAAGCTCTTGAGATGCATATGATGGAGATGGAGGAAGAAAAGCTGATTGGGAGTATAAATACTTGTATAACCATTTGTGTCATCAAACACACTTCTCATCTTCAGAGACCTTAAGAGGGTCACACAATGGCTGCATATGGGAGCTATGCATTGAAATGAAAGCAAAGGATCCTGCATGTTATCTTTCTCATTGTTTTGCTCTTAATGAGCTTTCGTCTGTCGATTAGCTTAAAAGAGACAACAAAACTAGACCCAAACGGCAAATACTACAGCCTCGACTCTATAAAGAGAGCGGAGCAGGGCAATAAAATAATGGGGGTGAAAATGAAACAACTGGGAAGGTGTTGAGATGGAGCGGAGGGGACAAAGTCATTCCTGTTATGAAGTTAACGACTGTTTTGCTGATTGTGCTGTGTACATTGCTATCTCAAACTGAGCTAATATGCTCTCTCCCTATCTTCCACACTCTCTTTTGGTCTTTATTTGTGCAATAAATAAAAA
The DNA here is from genome assembly GCF_046629955.1 of Centroberyx affinis. NCBI lineage: Eukaryota > Metazoa > Chordata > Actinopteri > Beryciformes > Berycidae > Centroberyx > Centroberyx affinis. The sequence continues at coordinate 270,517 of NW_027279828.1, read as the reverse complement.
GAAAATAAACCAGCCAAAGTAACAAACAATGAAATCTGTACATTCTCTCCCCGATAGCTTTATGACTCCACTTATTCTGCTGCTCCTGCATCTGACTTTGAGTCTATTTCTAAGACAAGTAACATAGATGTGAAGTGGAAAAATAACATGACTGACAGGTGTAGAAGCAATCACAAGGTAATATGGAGTGGCAGTGGGTCTGTACCTAGCTAACAAGCATAGGAGATAACCATTGGCTGTTAGCAATCCAACAGGACTAATGTCAAACAGAGACAGTATCAAGTGTTTGCTGATGAATATTCATAGTATTCCCATGATGTCACATGCATTTCCTACCAATATGGTGCTTCACCATAAACACAGCTCATTGGCTGTGGCTGTCATTTGATTATAATCACCTGTTACTTTATTACAATTACATGTTATTTTCCTACCAAGATGGCTGTTTGGTGATGTAACAGAATACTATGAATACTTGTGTTTATTGATGGAGTTGTAAATAAAAAGATGGTTTGAATTATGAGCTCCAGTTAGTGATCATCTAAAGGCAAACAACCACGAATATACAGTACACACAAATCAGTTATATTTTCAGAAAAGCATTTCTTTATTATTTGACATACCCTGACTTTATATAACTTTATATAACTTACAGCAGTTTGATACTGCACTATACTTGGTATGACATGTGCTATATGAATTAACATCAAACAATGTCAGGGCATAAAATGTAATTTAAGTAGGGCTGTGCAATAATAAAATATAATCATGTATCATCTCTCAATATTATCTGTTGTAATGATTTGAAAATTATAGCGTTCAAACGTACTTTACATTACCATGCAGTTCAATGCAATGAACATCAATTTGATTTACAGAATTTTGTATATGTTATATGATATTGTTATATATCAATTTTGAGATCTCAAATGAATAGCAGGATATTATCTTTTTCTATATAGCCCAGCCCTACTACAAAGGAGGGTATTCTCTTAGATAACATTTTTAGAGTTTACCCTCCACTACATCCCTGCTTGTGTCAACATTCCTAAAATACTGACAGGCCAATAAAAATCAATTGATGTTTCTTGAGACAGTCTATCAATCTAAAAACATACTGTACTGTAACTGTCTGTTTACTGTCTGTTAGTTGGGTACAAAGTTGTACATGATTTCCACTCCCTTCACTGGATGTCCCATGTAAACTATGTGTTACCCTTTATAAGAGTGTACCTGTACTGCATTTACTGTACTACAACAGTAGGTTAACATTTGTCAGTAGTAAGCAGTGCATATGTGTGTACTTGTTTGTGTGTGTGTGTGTGTGTGTGTGTGTGTGTGTGTGTGTGTGTGAGCTGCGTAGATTAAAGTGCTAAAACATTTCCTCTCCTACTGTTTCTTTGGAAAACAACAAACATCAGCTGTGACTAAGCAGTCACACACACAAACTCTCAACCACAGATACATCGCAGGCGTGGACATACACACATACTGTATTCATGCATAGGCCAAGCTTGCATAAAAATCCAGGCAAATCCTATAACAGTAGCACATTCTGTTTATCGCTGTAAGGAATGGAGTTATCAATTATTCATGATGAGAAGAAAAGGGATTGTTATGTTTAATCTTGTTTTTGTTTTTAGCAGAAGTCCTGTTTAACATGGACTTTAAAGAGCATGCAGAGGACAAGGCGCCTTAAAGGATGACTTACTAAGTGTGTGCATGTGTGTGTGTGTGTGTGTGCGTTGCAATGTGAAAGTTATATTCAAAAATATTTGATCAAAAAAAGTTTAAGGCATCTGTGGTAAAGCTTCAGTATACTGTAAGATACATTGGCAAGGGGAAACAAGCAGTGTGTATTGGAAAATAAAAAAGTGTGTGTGTTCAAATTCCATGGCTTTTTTTTCCCATGGTCTTCCAGGACCATGGGAACTCTATCTTTTCTTCTATCTTCTCTGTCAGGATTGAAACATTGAGAGAACAGGAATAGTAAATAGCTAAGTTAGCATTGCACAAAAAGCAACTGGCTACACCAAATATGGACATGTCAGCTTGTTTTGAACTCAAATGTGTGTTTTTTTTTCTTTCCAACAACAAACTTTTTCAGGTTCAATAAAATGATAAACTTTTGAAACTGTGGATGCTGATAGCTCCAACTTAGCATAGTGGTAACCTGGCAACAGTCAACAATGAGCACACAAGACTATGACATCACGTCAACAACCTACAGATACCCTCTAGTCATGAAAGTAAACCCACTTCCTTATATAGGCACTAAATCACTAAGACTTGCCAGTCTTGTCACAACTTACCAGCTTTTTGCATAAACTCATTAGTGAAGAATTTCTGGGATTCCAGAGATCTGTAATTTTTCATTTTGGTGACTGTGTAAATTCCCATTTGATGAAAATGAAAGCAATATGAAGCCACTTGCGCGTTCTGTCCATGGATTACCAGAGTCCTGTAGTAAATCATTTTACCGTCAGATGACTGACTGATATTACTGATGTGCATGGGTAAAATCAAATGACTGACCTCCACAGGTAATGTTAATGCTGTCCAGAGGGGGCTTTGCAGTCCACTGGGGTAACAATGCTCGAATATTTTCAGGCAAACTACCATTTACTTCACACTGGAAGAAGTTGAACTACAGCAAAGCTAACCTCGGGAAGAGTATAGTTTTGTTTACTTAAGTTACATCACATCTGCAATGTATTGAGTTTGTCACAGGAAGAAGTGCAAAGAGTGTTAATTTTCTTTTGAATCTAATATCCATCATTCAGTCAGACAGCTGGCTGTCAGACTACAGTCTGGACCTAAACCTGAATCAAGCAACTCAATTTGGATTCTTCACAGAAAAAAAATGGAAGGAATGTTAACTTTTGGCTGTAACTTAAATTAAAGAAATAAAAGCTGTTTGTAACATCTGACTTGCACAGCCTTGATGGTTTAATTTTATTTTATGTGGTGAAACTACTTCCCAGTACTGCACTCTCGTTCCCTGCTTGTTATGTTATTAGATTATCAGTGAATCTTTTTGCACATTCACACATTAGTTGGGCTGTCTTTATGACAGATACACTGACTTTAATATACGTTTGTGTATCACTGCTCTCAAAAGACTGCATAATAATAAGAATTCATAATGCCAGTCAGTTTGTTGTATTCTGCCAGAAACTGTGTGTCCTGTGTAGATCTAAAATGACTGCAGTATTCTGGGAGGTTCTCTGTCATGAGAGAACCTCAATGTTACAAAATATATGAGAAAATACTTTCCTGCCTTATCCTGTACTGCTAAACATAGAGGTTATCATGTCTCTCTCTCTCTCTCTCTCTCTCTCTCTCTCTCACACACACACACACACACACACACACACACACACACACACACACACACACACACACTAATGCATTAGCCATGTTCTTTGTATTTGAAGGTAATTCCTGCATATTTAATCCTAAAGTAGCAGTCAGAAAAGAGTACTTTTACTCAAACTTTGTGTGCTAGAGAATGTGTGTGTGTGTGTGTGTGTGCGTGTGTGCGTGCGTGCGTGTGTGTGTGTGCGTGTGTGTTTGAGGCTGATTGTCAACTAATGGGACAGAGCAGGGGGTGATGGTTTTGGGGGTTATTTTGCTGGAGTCCCAAATTAGCATATTTTTACATAGAACATATTTTTCTATACTCTACTGAATATTTTAAGTCTAGATTAATCTTATTGTGATTACATATTGAACTGTTTCATTGCAGGGCCGTAGCATCAAAAATGCATAGATTTCTAGAAGAGACAACAATAACCAGGTTCTCTCAGTTCTTGCTGCATGTCAGTGATAATAGAATGAACACATCGTCTGATTGGCAACATGGTCACATAATGGAAAAGAATTAGAGACATGTTTTTTATTTAGAAAACAAGTCACATAAGCTCTGTTTCCATCCAACTGTCAAGCAAATTTTAAGCACACTTCTGAAATAAAAAAATGATGTGCATTTCCATCAGCTGGGTTGAGGTGAATAAACAGGCTTCCTGAAGGTCAGAATACACATCCACAAGAAAATGGAAAGAGTCTGTAAAATAACTGGTTAGTATTGGGTAAGTTATTGTTCTTGTCAGCTTGTTGGTGTCAGCTAATGATTGCCATATTTCAGAAGAAAGAAGAATAAGAAACACACCTCAGAATTCTAATAATGCACAACTTAATGGCCATACAACCAGGACAGGCGCCTGGCTCATGGGAGCAACAGCACATTAGACATTACTGAGAGGTCATGGTGCAACTGATATTTTAAAGCCGTTGGCTGTAAATGTCACTACATAATTTATTTGACTAATGTGTTTCCAACTATTAATAATCGCATAATTTCTATATGGAAAAAAAAGCGATAGTGATGGGTCAACTCATGCATCAATTGTTCTTCTGAGTGATACTTAAAATGGATGAATACCTGGTTGAATCAGTTCAAACACAAAACGGGCGTTCGGTACAAACTCAGTGTTTATCTGCCTACGTTGGCGATGGCTTTGATGCTGGCTGGCTATTCAAAAAATGGGTGTAATCAACCACAGCCACAACAAACTCACAAATTCTCACTTCTTCCTTCCTTGTTCATTCAGTCATTGTCGTCATTACATGACACCCAAACAGCGGGCTGCTTCATTATGCAAGTGTCATACTGTATGACTTGTTCAGTATAAGTGCTGCTGGCTACAACACTGTTATTTATGCAAAGGTGAATCAAATGAACCGGTCACTCATGACTCGATTCACTGTCGGACAGCCTGAAAGAATCAAGTTATTTAAAAGAATCATTCCATGACTATCAAGCAATCATGAGAACTTTATATATTGAGGAAATGTTATTGAAATTGGCCATTTTGATCATAATTTGCATAAAAATGTAACTATGAATAATGTGACACTCACACATACATGTGCAAACATACAGAGACACATACAAAAATAACATGTAATCCTGTCTTTCTGGCCCCGTAGTTGAAACCGATCTAATGAGACCTTTCAGGCTGTAACGTAGAATTATACTCAAGTCAGCCACTGCCATATCAGATAAAATTAGCCTTTCCTTTCATGCATGCAGCCCCACTTTATCCTTTCTCTGTCAAAACAAGGCTCAAAGGGTTGCTCCATACTCCTTCATTAGGCAAGTGTGTACATACACAGAGGCACGCACGCACGCACACACACACACACAAACACACACACAACTTTTTACTGCTGCAGGGGGCCTGATTATAGCCATTACCAGTGTGACAGCAGTGCCACAGTTAATGATATCTGTGTTATATACAGAGAGCTTTGTGGTGAGTTATTAATACTAAGATGCCTCGTCTTTTATGGCCTTATCAATAAAGGCCATTCAGCCAGTCGATACAGCTGCTTCGCACCAATGACCATTCATCCACAACGCAAATGGACCCATTGTGTGTGTGTGTGTGTGTGGCAGGAAGGGAGGGTACAGATGATTGAACGTTTGGAAGAGTGAGTGTATATGTCTGTGAGACAACAGTTTGTGTGTATGTCCTGTGTGTTAGCCTGCTGTTCACTGTACAGGAAAGTAATAAAAATGCAAGAAACTGCAGCTACACTGTGCTTGTGTGCATGTAGGTAGGAGACTATAAAATCATGTAGCTTCACATTGCATCGTGTGATGTAAGAGTTCACTACATACATGTTCTTTTCTACAAGTGGCCCAGCGGCTCAGTGGTTACTAAGGATCAGGGTTTGATTCCCTGTGTTCTCCCTGTTTGCATGGGTTTCCTCCCACATGGATTGTGGATTGGAGACTGAATTGCTTATAGTTATAGTGTGATTGTCTGTCGATCTGTATTCGCCCTGTGATGGACTGGCAACCTGTCCAGGGTGTTTAATGCCTTCTGCCCAATGCATGCTGGGATACACTCCAGCCTCTTGTGACCCTGAAAAGGAGTAAGCGGGTAAAATAACTGAATAAACTCTTTTTACAGCATTGGCATAGTGGTGTAATTGCAGGTGACCATGGGGTTACACACATTAACACCTGGGAGCTACCCAGTACTAGTACAGACTTTACTGGAGCCGGGGTCCAACACATTATACAGGGGCACTTCAACCTGTTAGCATCAATGACTCTCTTCCCCCACCAGGCAGAGACCCAAACTGACAATCTCCTGGTCACAGGCCTGCTTCTTTAACCTTTAGGTCAGCGGTTCTCAATCCCGGTCCTCGGGACCCACAGTATTGCTGATTTTCTATCCTACCAGGTAGTTAATTGCATTCACCTGGCATCCCAGGTGTAAATCAGTCCCTGATTAAGAGAGAATGAAAAACAGCAGGGGAGAACCAGGATTGAAGACCACTGCTTTGGGTTACCACTGTTCTTCTAATACATCTAGTGCAGCAGCAAATCATATGGACACGTAGTTTGTTACATCAGTGTGTTTGAGTGTGTGTATGTGTGTGTGTGTGTGTGTGTGTTTGTGTGTGACTGTAGGTGTGGCATTACTATTAACTCCTGGATCAGTACCTGGTTGTAGAGGGGGGAGCAGATGGGGGGCAGAGGGGAGGTAAGAGGGATTTAGCAGCATGAGGAGCAAAGGTGGTGGGGGGCGGGGGGAATGTCAGCAGAGGGGAGCAGGGAGGTGAGGGAAGAAAATGGGAACGCGAGAGAGCAATGTGCAGTAGAAATGTGAGGGCAGATGTAAGAAGAGTAAATGGGGAGAGGTGAGAGGCAGGCAGTGCAGAGAGGAGTGAATATGAGGGGAGGTGAAAGGAGCAGGAAGGGGCAAAGGGGAGAGATTTCACATTTCAGTCAGTATATTTTATGAGAGAAAAGGGGGTGGAAGAAGAAAGGAACAAATGGAGGAAGGAATGAACAGACAGGGGAAAGAAAGAAAGAAAGAAAGAAAGAAAGAAAGAAAGAAAGAAAGAAAGAAAGAAAGAAAGAAAGATATGGAATCATGACTTGAGTGCCACTGTGGTGGTGACTAACATGGATTAGATGGACTAAACCACTGAACCACGAGGGATTCATTCTCACTGAGCAGTAATCCAAACCCACAAACCTTCCCACTTCTCTGTCAGCACTGCCACTGGATTCATAACTCACACTACATTTATGAGAATGCACACACACACACACACACACACACACACACACACACACAGACTCTCTCTCTCTCTCTCTCTGAATTAGCTGGATAGATAGATAGTGTGGCTGTCTATCATGGCGGCTGGTAAAAAGAATTGTGGCCTCAAGACTGGAGAGACGCTCAGCCTTTGAGGAAGCTATAGTCCTTGTTAACATAAAGGAACCCTGTTATATATGCATGTGCAGAGGCGGCCTTAAGCATCTGGGGGCCCGTTTCAAGAGCTAATGTGCATTTGCATCAATAATGGTATATTTTCAGACTTCAACTTAAATGCATGATGTGCACTTTCAATATAATGGACAGCTCAACATAGAAACGCAGTTGTCATTTTCACGCCCACCGCCCACGTTGTTTAAATAGCAAATGTACTTGCGCCAATCTTTGCGCCCATGGGCGTGTTGGTCTTAAAATGAGGTGTGGTCAGGCGCATTGTTGGCGCATTGCTGTCTTGAGGCAGCGGAAAGCGATTGCGCCATTGACCAACAAAAACCTGATCTAAAGTCTGCCGCAATATTTTCCTGCCATTTAAAGGGCGCATTATTCAGATAGTAAGATGCGTCTCTCTCTCTCTCTCTCTCTCTCTCTCTCTCTCTCTCTCAAACACACAACGTTACCATGCAAAATAGTAAAGGCCTTTTCAGAATTCTAAAAAAACGAGTATTGTACCAAAATACATTTTTTTCAATTTTCTCCCTGCAACATACCCACAAATTACACCAGTATGACGGGCTACAGGGCATTGGTAGACAGCTGTGAAGTCTCTCCCTCTCCTCCTCCTTTCTTCCACTGACCAACTCAGTGCCATCAAAACTCCATGTAAAGTAATTTCACACATATGATGGCATACCTTTAGAACAACAGTGTGATGAGACAGAGCTCCTGGACATGAAACGTGAGATATTCTGTCTGGATAAACTTAAAGATTAATTGGGCAATATTGTGCTTCTGTATTTCCATGGGACATCTGTGCGTAAAGCACGTCCCCAAAAGGATTTAATGGACAGAGCTCATTATATATCTACAAATATTTCACATTTAGCAAATGTTATCCATACTGGTTATTTCCTATGATTTAACACTATATAACACTGCAAGGTAGGCTGTAGGAAACGTGAGCTAAGCACTGCGTAATGGCGCATTCCAAGGATTCCCTGCAGTAAATTTACGATAATTGAAAGAGCCATGTTTTTTTTAAAACCAATATAGTTTGTTAATGTTTTATCATTTAATTGCTCAGTTCTTTGTGCCGTTTTGTTGCACAAGCACGTTTGGCAATGTGCCTGTAATATTTAATATATTGAAGTAATGGCTACACCTCCGTTTCCCCGTATATATTGTATTTTAGAAATTCTGAATTTCTAAATTACAATATATACGGGGAAACGGAGGCGTAGCCATTACTTCAATATATTAAATATACACAGATACGGGTTGTTTACAATGAATTGGGCTTGGCGCTCTTTCAGCACCGTGGACAGCTCACGTCAGGCGTGGAGAGCTTGTTATTCATGCACTGTCGGCCTGGTGGATTATTTAACCCCAAATAATTGCTTATAGAGATTCTTTTAATTATGTGTATTTGCTTTAGTTTGAGAATTTACTAGTTTGTATTAGTTGACACCGTTAGTAATGTTCGTAGTGAAAGAAATGACCCGCCTACCGTTTTGCTGTGAATATTGAACTGCTAACTGGTTCAAACTACAATTAAAGCTGGCTGTTAGCTTTGAAATGGTGTCCGGTGCGTTATCTTTGATTGAAGTAACCACAGCTCGCCACATTATATATTCATATATATAAAAAGTGGGTGAATTATTCAATGCTTGCATGTCAGTCGGGGGCCCTTTGGGAGGGCGGGGCCCGTTTCAGTTGAAACGGGTGAAACATAGCTAAGGCCGCCACTGTGCATGTGGGCACCTGCTCAGCAGGAGAACCCTACTGATCCAAGATCACTGCCAAGAGCAAATGGTATCACATACTTCATTCACTTCACTCACAGGAACACCTGCTCTTACACCAGGGGAATCCAGCTCAAAGCTTTGATCCCTTATTGATTTCACCAAAATGTTTGATTGAGTTAAACTATTTTTATCTTTTAGTGACCAGCACTAAATATGTTAAGCTTTGCACACTTCCAGCATCACTTCCAACCGTGTAAAGGAGGGTCTTTGGTGGATATGCAACATTAGCACTGCTGTTCTGAGAAACTAGGGTCTGGTTTCTAATTCCAGGATCACAGGTTAGGTTCACACTTATTCACATTAATGGAAAACTAATCCTCAACTAGTTCCCAGATGTTTCAGTAGCAGAGCCGGCTGGGGGCGGCTGTGGCTCAGGAGGTAGAGCGGGTCGTCCACTAATCAGAAGGTTGGTGGTTCGATCCCCGGCTCCTCCAGTCCGCATGTCGAAGTGTCCTTGGGCAAGATACTGAACCCCAAATTGCTCCTGATGGTTGCGCCAGCACCCTGCGGGGTAGCTTGCCACCATCGGTGTATGAATGTGTGTGAATGGGTGAATGTAGGCATTGTAAAGCGCTTTGGATAAAAGCGCTATATAAATGCAGTCCATCCATTTACCAGAGCCAACTAATAGAACATATGAGATTCCTTCTACTAGCAGTCACCGCTTTTTATCCCCTTACAGTCTGGATCTCTGAGGACATGGTCTCAAAACCAAACCACATACTGTACACCCTCCTTCTAATTTCCCTGTCCTGCCTTTCCCTCTCCCCCTCCTCTTTTTATTTTCTGTGTTTCTTTGGATGTTGTATATTGTATTGTACAAGATAAGATTGTGTTCCCTGCCTTTCCCTGGTGCTTGAGTGTGCGTGTGCATGCGGTTGTGTATACATTTGTGTGTGCACGCGGGAACGAGTATGATCTCCCTCCCCGCAGCTTATACCGATATAAATATCTCAGCTAATTAATAACTGCAAAGGCCTTAGCATCTCAGATGGGATTTCCACTGGGTTCATTCACTCTCATTCAATTTTCACCTCCCAGCGCAGAGGGAGAGACAGAGGAGAAGAGGGAGAGGGAGGGAGAAAGACGAGGAGGACTGAGGAGAGGAAAGCAGAGGAGAGGAAGAGGGCGAAACAAGAAGAAAGAGAAGAGAGAGGAGTGAGGGAGCGAAAGCAAGGCATAGTAGAGGAGAGAAAGGAGAGATGGAAGACAGGAAGTAGAGAAGAGAAGGAGAGGAGACAACAAGAGAAAGAGAGGAAAGAGAAAAGTAAGGAGGGAGGGGAGAGCTGGCGATAATATTTCCTGGTCTTGATGAAGAGAGAGAACACAAAAGGGAGAAAGAGCAAATCTATGCATTTTCAGTAAGGTTAGTGATGTGCTTTTGTCATTCTGAGGCAGAGGTAAGAGGAGAGGATCAGGACAGATAGTGAAATATCTAGTTAAACAACATCGGGGGGAAAGGTAAAAATAGTAGAGGTGTAACAGGATAGAGGTAGACTTAGCTGGAGACCTGACTGGAAGCACTGAAACTGAGGCACACCATTCCAGACTGCTTGTTAGAAAGCAAACTACCTAGCAGTTTTTGCTGGGCTGCAAAAACCAGACAAAACACGACTCACTGCGTGTTGAGGCTGGACCGAGTTTGACTTCAAACATGAGCGTTTCAGGCTGAGGCGCTCCCGACACTTGCGAGGAGTGCTGTTTATGTTCTCAAACCAGAGAAAACAGTTTGGAAATGTGCACTAGCGCCAGCGCCTCCGCCACAGCTTGTCAGCGTGATCGCCGCCTAAGACGGAGACGAAGATAGAAAAAGGGAGAAAGCTGTTCAGCTGACTTCGACCGTGGCTTCAAACAGACTGCACAACTACTCAGTGTGTGGAAACCAGGTTTCCAAGGGAAAGACTTCAATAATGACAGGATTCAGAGGGAAATATTTTCTGGGGAACGAGATCAATGTGTGGGGAGACAGCAAAGTGAATGTGTGTGTGACATTCTTGCTTGTGTATCTGTGTGTACATGTCTGTCTATGTGTCTGGTTGTGTGCGTGTCTATGTGTCTATCTGTGTGTGAAGGTATTGCTGCTTTTGTGTGGGTGTAGGTGTGTGAGAGAGAGTGTGTGTGTGTGTGTGTGTGTGTGTGCCTCTGTTTGAGTGTCAGATACTGCTGGCTACCCCAAGCTCCATATCCATATAGTGGTTAGCAGTTAACATGGCAGAAATGTCATTGAGCTTTCAGAGTCTCCACTGGCACTGGACTGAACACACACAGCCCAGGGCGCTGCTTTTCCCCAAACGTCCTAGCACTGCACACACACACACACACACACACACACACACACATATATAAATACACACTCACACATACTATCTTTGTCTGTCTCTCTCTCACATGCACAAAAACACATTCTTCTTTCTCTTTCTCTCTCCCACACATGTACAAATACACACATTCTATCTTTACTTCTTTCATCATCTTTGTTGCATTGTAAGCCAATGGTGCAGCCAATGGTTTATAGAGTGAGTATGTTTACATGCACACTAATAATTAGACGTTAACCCCATTAAGGCATACTCCAATTATTGAAATTGTCATGTAAACACCTTTATCTGATTATCTCATTTGGGTTATAATTGGAGTAAGCCTAACCTGGTTAACACACCTTGATTTCTACTAATCTTTTGATTCACTGGGGCATATAAACACCTTAGTTTGATTTGTTTAAGCTTTTTCAAACTGTGCATGTGGGTCAGCAGACACAGTAACTCAAATGTTGTATTCACACAGCAAATAACATGGTGCAGTGCAGTGGAGTGACGAGCGGTAGACCGATTAAACAGGTTTATTAGAGAAGCCACATTACTTTGAACAATGTAAACGTTCTAATCATAATATTGTATAAGCTGCTTGCATCAATACCCTGATTAGCAGTAATCACTACTTGCCAATACACTGGATTTTATACAGCTAACCCCTGTGCTATTTTGGTGAGCATCTACTGTACTGCAGAAGAAACAACAGTTTGAATGTTAGAGGAAAGAGCAAGTGGGTTTTCACAGATGTTTCATTGAATTAGACCCACTACACCTCCACAAGGCTCAACAGTAAGTTTAACACACACACACACACACACACACACACACACACACACACACACACACACACACACACACACACACACACACTCTTAACACTTAACAGTACTATAGTCATCTACACAGAAAATTCCAATCAATAATTTCTAACCTCACTATCACATCCATCAACAACAGGTTAATGGCGCGGCTCACCCTGATGGCTTGAAAATGTCTGTTCAGTGGTTTAGAAACTAACATGAACCAAGGGTAAAGGGACAAATAATCCTGCCAATAATTTGAAAGCATACAGTACAGCAAATGATGTTCGCTCCACTCCTGAGGACCCGCAATCGCTTGAAAATTGAAAACTAGCCTGAGTTTGTAGCTACATTCAGCAGCATCCTGGACTCTTTTGTTCTCTTTTTGATGTGTTCGGACCAGATTAATCATGCCCATGACACTCCCTGATGAATGAAGTTGTGTTCTCACTGTCCTGTTGTAAATCTTTTGTAGCTGCTTAGGTTCAGGGACAGAAAAATACTTCACTGGTTTTGCATCCAGCGGCTTCAGCCTGCCTTGTCTTTGTGAATTAGAATCGGGTCGTTTACTATGCAACACTACAGATTGTTCCACAACCGCTGCATTCAAATCTGTTTTCAGCCACAAGAAACATACACCCTAGACAGTTTAATATGCTACAGCTGTAGAATGTAGATAACATCAAATGTGTCTGTGTTTTATCTGAGAGCAGAGGCAATAATGTTCACCACATCTGCTGATGAGCTTATTTTGCTACATTGGTTACAGCAGTAAATGCATCTCTAACATCTGGTGGGTCGTCAAAACAGTGAGAGAGTAGAGAGAGAGAGAGAGAGAGAGAGAGAGAGAGAGAGAGAGAGAGAGAGAGAGAGAGATAACTGTCACTGCAGTTTCTATCACTGACCCTACGTTTTCTCTCTTTTTCTTTCAATCTCCAACAGAATTATTTACTTTGCCATGAATCATCACATCTTTTTCTTTTTTCCCCAAGCTTTTAGCATTTAAGTTTTCAAAAGATTCCTCCTTTCCACTTTACTTTCTTTCTGCGACGAGACACTTTCTACTTGATTTTACAATTACCTTGAACTTAAGTATTCTCTATTAACCTCCTCCCCCACGTTCTATGTCTCATCTTTCATTCATCTCTCCTTTTCTTTACCTCTCCATTACCTCTATCATACCTCCCACCACTTTTATAGCTACACTAACTTTGCCTTTAATCTTGGCTGTGTCATTTCCTCATCTTTTTGGCCACAATAGCATGTCTTCATTATTATGGTAGTTTTGTTCGCAACTTGTGATTGGCCAGGAATAGTCCTTTGCTCTCGATTGACGTCACAGTTCCCTTCCGCAGCTATTTTTTGGTGATCGCTTTGACTCCCTCCTTGTAAGCACAGAATCTAATTAAACTAGGGATACTGTATAATTAAAAATAGCACAAACACAAGCAACCCATTCTCCAGTGACATTATTTCAGGATAACCCATGCCTAGTATGGAATCTCTTTAGCCCTAATAACCAAGTCTATGAAACCTGATCGTTTCACTAACATGTCACCCTATCATCATTTTAGCTATAACACTATATATAATATATAATTACATTTTAGCTATAATACTATGTATAATCACGCCTCTGTCACTATTATTTACATTATAAGCATTTAGCTGACAATCACTTCCACAGTGATTTAAGACGAGTGCAACAGTTGAATAGACTTTAATTCCCAGGTCATCAACATTACATACAATCAGTAGAGAGGAGAGCAAGGGTCAAAGCCACAGATCGCAGACAATAGATGTTACAAATATTCCTGTGTCCTGTGTCCCATTTATCTATGTGAATGAAGAATGACTAAAAATAAGAGCACAAGATTGATTAATCCTTTGTTTTAACCTGCTGTCACAGTGTCCCTTAACAGCTGTTTTGAAGTGGTTAATATGTGTCTCTACAAGTAAGCATTCAGTATTATTAGTTTATTTGAGACCCAAAATGACACTATCAAATTCCACCTATAGCCATTCCTGTATTATTGCTGTCTGTCTGTTCAGACACAAGAGTCTCTGCCTGTCCTATTTCTCATAACTCTGCCTATTGTAAGGATGCAGGATTTAAGCATCATGGTTAGGAAAACAGCAGTAGAAGACACTCCACCTTTTATATTGTTCTCTCTCTTGGGATGCTTCTTTCTTTCTGTCTAATTATTGTTTTGGTCTTCCCATTGAATGATTACACGTGTCACTCACTTTCGTCACTGCATCTTGTCATCTCCTCCTTGTCAATGTCCCATTCACTTTCTTCTCATTGTAATCTTGTTTACTTATGATCGTCTAATTCTCTACATCTCTCCTCACTCTCTATTGTTTCTCTTTCATTTTGCCAGAGTCCTGCCAGACAAAACCACACGTCTGCAAATAATAACCTTTGCAGGAATTGGGCCAAACTGGCTATTTCTCCACTATTGCCCATGTATTTTTGATGTCTGATTTTTACATTATTGATGGTTTGGCTTGGTTCTAGAGTCATGAAACCTTTTTGAGATATGGTAATAATGGTGGGTCTCCGTTACAGTGAAAAGCAAAGAAAATGTTGAATATTGAAAATATGAGGTATCTATGGAACACGATCATGTTTCTGCCTTTCACTGGAATTACCTCAAATGTCTGTACATGACTATTTTTGATCTACTGCATTTGAAAGGAAAGAAAACCACATATTTTTCAAAGAAATAAGATGTTGCTTGCCCAGATGCTGCTTGTGTGTGTGTGTGTGTCTGTGCGTGTCTGTGCATGTCCCCCCCTCTTCCCCCACTCTGCTTACATGTCACTCTCTCATCTTTAGAAAAGATACTGTATCTGTCTCATCCCTTCTTTAGCTCTTTCTATTGCAACAGCTCTTTTTTTCTAGTACTTTTTGTGTCACTCTATCATTCTGTTCCTCTGAGTGATGTTAACCCCTGAGGGGCTGAAGGCGAACAGCACGACAGTCATATAGCAGTGTGGAAAATACACATCCATGGACGCACACATCCATGCACGCTCAATTCATGCATGCACACACATGCAAATAACACATGAGAAGGCATACACACAAGAGACTAAATAAGCAGTCTTGAAATATGGAACACACACACACACACACTCACAAGAGAATAGTGAATGGTCTTAAAGCAAAATGGAGCAGGCAGATGCAGTGTAGTATGTACAACTAGAAGGCACTCGCAAACCTCCACCAACACAGAACAATTCTCCAACCTGCAAAACTGCAGTCGCTGTATCTGTCCGCCACATTTCAGCCAAATCCGTTTGTAACTTTTTGAGATATTTTTCTGACAGACGGGTGAAAACATTACCTCCTTCCAAGCTTTCACATACAAGTACATTCAGACATTGAGTCACTTGATATGCGGTCCAATTTACAACAGGAGAAGAGGCATGATCTAAGGATCTGCAGATTCATTCACAGATAAGATCAATATGTGATCACAGAGATCAGGCCATTGTGGTGTCCTATACAGAAACCTCATGTCTCCAATTTTGCCTTTTTTAATGTTGAATTTATATCTGTGATTGTCCCCCACATATAGGAAAAGGTTTGTGGCCCTGGGAGCAAACTATTGAGCAATTTAAAATGTCAAAAATACATGGGTGTGTAAGGTAAATCTATAAGCACATCAACAACAGCAACATCCCAGCTTAAAAAAAGCTATGCCTGTGAAAAACAACAAGAAAAACATAAAGAAACCATTTGGAAATGTGTGTGTAACAACTATAGATAGAGCACAAAGCCAATGAGTGCAGACATTTTATCTGAAACAGTATACTAGCTCATTCTACATTGATGGTGTCATGTTATCTCCAAATTCAAACACATACAACCAAAACAACCATATGACACATCACAGCAAGTGCAACATTTAACCAATAAGCTCGTCTAAGGAAAGTAAACTCACCTTCAGAAGTTGTTTCCGGCAAATGAAACAATTGACCGTCTCCAGACTGTGGTCTTGGCTTGTAAACCAGTTTCAGCTATTTGGAATGAAATTAATTCATAGCGACCTCAACCTGTCATCAGTGAAGTGCTCAGCAACAATATGCTGTAACAGGAATAAATAATTTGCTCAGTGCAGGACTCAAATTCAGAGCCAAACAACATTAATCAGAACTGTGAATAAGTTAGAGTAGAAATTTTAAATTCCCGGACGCAAGGCTATCGTTTGGAAAGAGACACACACTAGAGAGAAAATGCATGTAACAGGGCCAAACTGAAACACACTTCTCACATCTTATTCTTACTCATGCACGCAAACTTTCTCCTGTTTGGGCCCTAACCCCCTCCTGTGTTCTTTCTCTCAAAATGTTCTCCCCTCGGTCTCTTCTTCCCAGTGTCACTTTCAATCTTTCATTCTCTCTCTCTCATTTTTTCTCTCAAACTAATTGCCTCCCTCCGAGTAGGTTTTTCCCTGGCCACTTAACCACCTTTCTCTTCTCTCTCTCTCTCTTTTTACATGTGCTCACAGGAGGTTGCTAGAAAGCTAACATATGTCCCCTATCACATGTCATACGTGTCATATTCTGTGCTGCCATGCACATGACCATGATGTTATGCTCTTACCCCGTCCTCTCACTCATTTTCTCACTCTGTCCTCACTCTCTCTGTCGGACTGGGAGACAGCTGAGGCAGGTCTCGGCATGTCAGTCTACACAGCTTTCTCATCCTCTCCTCTGCCCACTTCTACCTATCTTCATGTCCTCTTTACCTCTCTCTCTCTCTCTCTCTCTCCCCAAAACAGATTCTTAAATATATTGGGGAAAGCTGCATCCCCATTTTATCACAGAACCCAATTTCCACCTGCAAACATGATGTGGACTTGTGTCAGTTAGAGAATAGGCATGTAATGCTTATCCGATTCGAACCGGGGAGACACGGCTGTGCCGACTCAAACAGGGAAACTACATCTGACAGTCAAAATCAGGAATATTGATTTTTCTCTTCATGTTTCTTTTGCATCTTTCTTTCTCCCTACATGTCACACTCTGCTACAACTGGCCTCCCTCCCTTTGTGAAGGTGTCTGAATGAGTTCACATTGGAAGTGACTACTAGGAAGTGTCCATGCATTCAAACGCATTTGAAGCTGTCAAACAAGATGCTTTAAGTTTTCTCTAGACTTTGGTGGCTCGTGATCATTTCTTCCATTTTTTCACCCTTAACACAAATGCACTAAGTGAGTGATATATTTGAGCAAACCAAACATTGCAATGTCAATCCTGCCATTTCGTCTTATTTTATCAATGCAACTGTTTAATTTACATTAACACTGTAACTTCCACAGTGTTTCTATTTGGAATCTGTATATTGTAAGGACAAATTATTTTTGTCCTTTGTTTCTTTGTTTCTTTTCTTTTTGGTGGGGTGGAATGGGAGCTTTTCATATTTCTTGCAGTGGGTAAAATTTTCCCATTGCTGAAAGAATCTAAAATGTAAGGGACATTGAGAAGTTCCTTTATGTTGTCTAGCCCAGTGGTTCTCAACCTGGGGGTCAGGGCCCTCCAGGGAGTCATGAAATAATTCCGGGGGGTCACAAGATGATTTATGGGATAGGGGAAAAAACATGTTTATAAAGATGTCTATTTTGTCTGATTTTTCCTATCATTTTTTCCTTTTCCTTGTGAAATACTGAATAGTTTTAAGTCTCTTGGCCTCCTCTGATAATTTATGAAAAGAAACAACCTGAAGAGGGAAAATCATTCTTTAGTTGAATCGGGGGTCGAGAGTAGGCAAGGCTTTGATTTAAGGCAGGAGCATTCAACCATGTGCTATAGAGGGCCGAGTGCATACAGGTTTTCATTCCAACCAAAGACAACAGCAGGTGATTTCACTGATTACCAAGCCTTCAACCAGAGAGGAGGAACTAATCAGTGAAATCACCTGCTGTCATCTTTGGTTGGAATAAAAACCTGCAGACGCTCCATGGTACACGGTTGATTACCTCTGATTGAAAGGGTCATGAGCCAAAAAGGTTGAGAACCACTGGTGAGACATATCAGACAAAGGTACATTATGTGTCACAGTAAAATGTACAACTCATGAATCATTACTTGGAATGGACTAGATTCTAGCTCCAAAACACATTTTTGCTCACACACAAGCTCACTCACGTGAATGTGCATGTACACATGCACACAAACGCACACACACGCACACATGCACACACACACACACACACACACACACACGCACATACAGACACACTTCTCCACTACACTGCTGTTCTTTTTCCTGCCTGAAAGCTCTTGTTGGTTTTGCTTGTTTTGTTCAGTTGTGCTGTATTTCTGCTTGTATTAGTTTTTTGAGTTTGCTCTTATGTGTGTGATTATGGTTTCATGATTGTTATTATTTTGGCCTCATGCTATTTTTTATTATTTAATCTCAAAGAAGGCGAGCTATCTGTGTATATCACCTACTTTGTCTTTCACTCTCCCTCTTTCTCTCCTGTCTTTCTTTCCTCTTTATCACAGAGAAAGACCTCAGGCAGGAATAGACATTTCCGCTATTTTCCTCTTCCCCTCCCCTCTCTTTCTCTCCCTTCTCATTTCACCTTTCCTCTCCTATTCCCTCCATTCAAAGCTGATACACCACAATGCTTGTCATTAGCTCTCCCATACCATTTATCTCCCTTTCACCACCACCATTACCCCCCCCCCCCTTCTGTCATCCAGTCCTCTCTCCCCCCCTCTGCCCTCCTCTCTCTCCATTTCTCCGTTTCAGTCTCATCAGTACTCTCCCTCTCTTTAAGACAGTAGGTAAAGCACCCCCACTGTTCTAATACATCCTTCTATCACCTGATCAGGAGTGCAGCACAGTCCCTGTTAGCCCTGCCACTGTGGTAAATCAATCTTCATGAGGCCAAGCAACTGGTGGAAAAGGTTTTGTTATGTTGTACCACAGAACTTGAGTGGGTAGAGCAGGCAGCTCCATTCAAATTAAGGTTTGAATGGGGCTGGTACATTACACAGTTCTAAATGGGTATTTGTTGGAGGGAAAGCTAATATACAAGTGTTGCAACCGCTCTCTCACAGTGCCTGTTAGCATTACAAAGTTCTTCTTGCCATCTTATCATCTTATGACGGTGAAGACAGCCAATTATCAAAAAGTTGACATAGTTAACATGGTGACAGACTAACAAAAACACAAAAGATGTTTAGATTGAGTTAATTGATGAACTAACAATACGTGGTCTGGATGAGATTTTATAAGTAGAGGATCAGAGTATGGCTGGAGCTTCTTTGTTACCGACTGACTCATGTCAATACTACCAACCACCTAAATATGTTAAAACATTCAGTGCCAAAGAACACACTCTGTAAGGTCTTGCTACATTTTCACTAAAATTGATGGCGACAACACACAGTACAATATTTTTGACAAGAAAATAATTGTCAACCAACACCTGGAACCTAATGAAGCACTAAATAGTGCACAATGTTAACTTGAGGCAACAGAGCCATATTGTGTCTGACTGCAGGAAAAAAATGGTAACAAAAAATCCTTTTTTTTTTTTTTTTTTTTAAACCAATGCAAAAATGCATTTT
Source organism: Centroberyx affinis (assembly GCF_046629955.1). NCBI lineage: Eukaryota > Metazoa > Chordata > Actinopteri > Beryciformes > Berycidae > Centroberyx > Centroberyx affinis. Next base: position 250,708 of record NW_027279828.1, on the reverse strand, counting down.
ACATAAATTCATATCAAACGAGCACTTGATATTCTTGAAATATTTGTGGATGTTGTTGAATATTGTTGACATAGTCCTAAATATTTAAAATTTAAGCTATTAAATCATTTTAATTGTTATGAGGTATTGAATCTGATCGTTTTGATCAAACCAAAGTGTGCTTTTCTTTTTTTATTGTAAAATTGCATTTTGACCAAATAATTACTTTGTTCATAGGGTTTGTTTTATACTGTTAAAGTGAAATAGAAAAATAAATGCATAAACTTAGGCTATTGCATTACCACATAATAAGCTTTTATTCAACATACAGTAGGTTTAGAAAATAGTGTCATTTTCGTACCGGAACCAGTATGTTACTGGTACGGTCTACCCCGCTTGTGTGTTTTCCCACTTAGGTTCCCACCCTCCTGTGTATCTATTTAATGTTGGAAAATGCTGTCATGGTAATGATAATTCATGAGATGCTGAAATCTTCGGACCATTGATTGAAAGCGTTAGGTGAGGTGGCACTGAAGGCGCTATGCTGCTGGAACTTCCTCCAAACCAAGACTAGACATTTCTGAGCTGCAGAGGGCTTCACTGACCCAGGACAAATGCAATGACCCCATCATAGACACTGTTGGCACTTAAGGCAGGCAGGTAACACAAACGCACAAACACACACACAAAGCTGAAGTGGGTTGCAAACGCAAGAAACACACACACTGACACACACGAACTGAAGCAGTGGAGAAGTACAGCAGATACATAAATGCTCAGCAGGGGAGCAGAACAAACATGCTGAGGTAGGAACGGACACAAACACACACACACACACACACCGGACCCAGGGCTTTTCTCGGCTGTTAAAACTGTTATCCGGTGTTGCGGGGGATCAGTGCTGTGCCATTAAAGTTTAAGGGGAGCTTGCTGTCGGGGAACAGGTCTTTTAGCACCTCCACATACAATATGAACACATCTACTTGGCCCTCTTCTCTTTCCTCCACTGCTCTTCTTCTGCATCCTTCACTCCTCTCAGCTGCTTTACCTTTGCTTTCACCTCAGCTTCACCTCTCCTCTCCTCACCTCCTTTCCATATTCTTGCGCTCTATGACAGCAGGAGAGCTGACCTGTGACATCCTTCGCTTGTGTGTCATCGTTTCTGAAACGGCTCCTCTATTTCTTATGTTATTTTCCTGTCGCTTTCATCCGCAACCCCTCATTCTCTCCTCTCGTTTCCTTTCCTTTCCTTCCCTCTCCTGATCCGTCCCCTCTTCTCCTTTCATGCTCGTCTCTTTCTTCTCTTCTCCCTGGTCTCTACTGTACACACCTTTCCGTGAATTGCCTCACCGTCCCTTTGATAGTCTCCTTTTTTCTCCATTTCCCTATTTTCCTCTCATCTCTTTCACAGTCCACCCCTCATCTCCTAACTTTTGCTTTTTTTTTTTTTTCCATATTCAGACCCCAACACAAAAACAACTTCTGACTGTTTACTGGGCTTAAGGGGAGAGAGAGAGAGACGGGAAAGAAGACATGGATTAAAGGAAGTTGGCATCTATCCTATAGATCAGACCTGGGCATTGTACGGCCCCCGGGCCACATACGGCCCTTTGGTTGACTCTGACCGGCCCGTGTAAGGTTAATTGGAAATTACAAAATAAACGTATTTTCTCATTTTACCTCATGCATGGACTAAAGCTGCATTGCTTTTATTTTGAAGTTGTTTTTTATTCACGTACATAATGACGCGATACGTATAGCAACACGTGCGCGTGATTGGATCGTTGTCACAAGATGACTTTAGCCCTCAAAAATGTCCGCTCATGCTAAAAAAAGAAAGGTAGATGCCGAATGCAGGCTTTTCAACAAAAATTGGACTGCTAAGTATTTGTTTACTGAAGTCGGAGGTAAAGCCGTGTGTTTAGTTTGCGGGGAGCAGATCGCCGTCTTTAAGGACTACAATTTGAGTCGGCATTACGAGACGAAACACGCGGAGAAATAGAAAAACTTGACTGATGCTGAAAGGGCGCGAACAGCAAGGCTTTTTTACCAAGCTTCACACATCCAGGGATGCAGCAACCAAGACCAGCTTTGTGATATCCCACAAAATCGCTAAAAACAGTAAGCCATTCTCGGAGGGGGAGTTTGTCAAAGAGTGCTTGGTGGACTCTGCAGCACTAATATGCCCTGAAAAAAAAGGCGCATTTGAGCAAGTCCCGCTGTCCAGGCGAACCGTGACGAGGAGGATCGAGGACATTGCGGGGAATCTGGAGCTTCAGCTGCAACGTGAAGTGGCAAGTTTTGACTTTTTCTCCTTGGCTTTGGACGAGAGCTGTGATGTCCGCGACACAGCCCAGCTACTCATATTTGTCGGGGGGATAACGGACTTCAAGATTACGGAGGAGCTGGCAGCCATGCGGTCGATGAAAGGGACGACGACAGGGAGCGATCTGTTTACGGAGGTAAATGCGTGCATGGACACTCTGGGATTGAAATGGGACAGACTGGCAGGTGTCACAACGGACGGTTGTCCAAATCTTACAGGGAAAAATGTCGGACTTTTGAAACGTATGCAAGATAAAGTGACAGAAATCGACGCAGATCAGAAATTGGTATTTTTGCATTGTATTATACACCAACATGTGTTGTGCAAGTCAGTGCTAAAAATTGACCATGTTATTGATGTTGTTGCTAAAACAGTAAACTTCATCAGGGAACGGGCATTGAATCACAGACAGTTTGTCGCACTTTTAGAGGAGCATGAGACTGAGCAAAGTGACATCGGCTACCACACAGCTGTCAGATGGCTCAGCCTGGGCAAAGTGCTAAAAAGAGTTTGGGACCTGAAAGCAGAGATTCGAGAGTTTTGTGAGAAGAAAGGCAAAGACATCCCAGAGCTCTCAGATGAGGACTGGATGGCAGATTTTGCATTTGCTGTTGATGTGACTGCACTGATGAATGAACTGAACACCAAACTGCAAGGCAAGGGCCTTTTTGTTCATGAAATGCACAGCCTGGTGAAGGCTTTCATGAGAAAGATGCAGTTTCTTTCAAGCCAACTGGAGAGCAACACTCTCACTCACATGCAAACCCTGAAAGAAGTCACACCATCAGCTGATCACCTCCACAGGTACTCTTCCATGTTAGGAGCATTGCATGGTGAGTTTTCAAGGCGATTTGAAGATCTCAGAATAATCGAGGATGAAATGCACATGATTTCCTCTCCCTTTACCTGCAGTGTGGATAATGCACCCAGTGATGTTCAGCTGGAACTCGTTGACCTGCAGTCTGATGCAGAGCACTTTAAGAGCACTTTAAGTCAGGATCTCTGCTGGATTTCTACTCTTCTCTTAAGGAGGAGAACTTTCCAAACATGAGGAGACATGCTCAGAAGATGTTGGTTCTCTTTGGCTCTACCTACATATGTGAACAAACATTTTCAATGATGAAGTTTACAAAATCCAGGTACAGATCCTCTCTCACTGATGATCATCTGTCAGCTGTGCTTCGCATCTCCACCTCAGACATTCAACCTGACTTCGATGCACTCGTTAAAGCCCAGCAGAGACTAGATTTCTCTCACTGAACAAGACAAAATAACTTAAAAACACCAAATGAGGTGGTTAGACTACAAATGTAGGCATGTAAAGGCACCAACTAGCAGTGAACTGGGACACTTTCTTTGGAAGCCTTTTTCTCAAAATCACAGTTCAGTGATGTTCAGTTCAGTTAGTTCAATATGATGTGTCTTGCTTAATGTTTGGAGCACAAAGACAATATTGTGATGTCTGTAGAATAATAAGAACCGCTTTCCAACAGTATTTGAAACTCAAAATGTGTTTTAGAGTGAATGTGACTGAAAATGTTCACTAATATAAGTCACAAATGTTTAAAAAAAGTTTCACAAAAGTTCACATTTTGTTTACCATTGCTTTGGGAAATTTGATTGAATAAATGACATTTTTTGTAAGGCAACCTCACTTTTTCATTGCTTAATTATAACATATAGCATACTCTTACCAGCTTGTCAAAACAATGCTATTTACTGTTTTTTATAAAGAAATACAATTAATATTATGCAGAATTGAGTTCAGCCTTTTGGCCCGGCCCTCCACAATATTGTCTGTTTCTCATGTGGCCCCATGGAAAAAATAATTGCCCACCCCTGCTATAGATCTTTGTGTTGTATGTGGAAGCGTTCATCTACATGACACCAGAATCACAGTGGCTATGTCCACACTGCCAGAATTTGGTAGTGACAACCGAATTTATGAATGAACGTGAATGCGCATATGTCTGGTACACACTGGAGCAGAGCAGAGTAAAATTAGTAGACTGGGTATGGGTAACAGGAGTCACTCCACTCCTCTGATCTCAAAATGGCTGTAGCATAATAACTTTTACTTCAGACCAATACCAGTTGTCCAGTTCTTTTCTGGTTCACACTACTCGGACTAACTGAATCCACTCTCAAATTCAGTAGTCAATACCTGATTTTTTCAGGTAGTAGATGAGTTCAGTAGAATGTAGAATGCAGTTGTCACTCTTTTTAATAACCAAACTGTGTGTGAACGTAACAGGATTAAGCTCCAATGAGGAGTGACAACCGTATTTAGTTGCAGTGTGTACGTAGCCAGTCAGAATCAAATGGACTCAAGCAGGCTAACACTTAAAAACTGACAAAAGTCCTAAAAACTGACAAAAAGAAAAAAAATGAAATATCTGTGATGAAGATTAGCTTGCTAGTTTACTGATAAATAAGTATTTTGCCACTATTCAGCTCACTGAGGTGGTTCAGCTCACCTACAGCTAATTTGATGCTTGATTTCTCAACTGCCAGTATAAATTTCAAATGTTAATCTCCCATATAATTTGTTTACATTCGAAACATTTGTTATTATGATGCTGCTCCAACCCTCCTTTTTGCTCCCTTTCTCTCTTCTCCTCTGTCTTCTTCTCTTTGCTCTCCCTCCTGCCTTGCTTCTCTTTCTTTCATTTCTTCATTTGGTTTCCTTTCCTGCTGGCTGAAAGGTGGTCAGTGGCCATGAAGGACAGGCTCTTGACCTCCTGCCTGCAATGCACACACACACACACACACACACACACAGACAGCGCTGCCTATTGAATACTGATGACTTTTCTGTTCCCCTCTGGTCAGGAAAGGGAAAGGTTCCTTTTATAATAGATCTTCACGCTGTTTGACTGTGTGAGTGTGTGTGTGTGTGTGTGTGTGTGTGTGTGTGTGATGGAGAATGATCACAGGTGATCAGGAAACAGAGAGCTCCAGGAAATTCCTCGGGGCATGGGAAAGAGCAGCTGCAAGGAAAATGAACAAACAAACGTGAACACACATGCAAACACAGAGAGACGAACCAACATACTAACATTCACAGGTTGTTGGTGTTTTTATGTAACTTTGTCTCCTTGAATTTTTCAGGATCTAAGGACAAAGCCAAACCAATTCCTTGTAAAATGCAAAAAAAAAAGAATATCAGCCAGTTTTTCTGACTTCTTGAACTGTACACTTTTTGTGATTTGTGAAACATAATTGATCAATGAAGGAAAAATCTCTGCTGGACACTGAAAATGTGGCTGTTGGCACTTTACGCAGGTACATTACACACACACACACACACACACACACACACACACACACACACACACACATACACAAGGTACGAGGGCAGGTAATGGTTAAGAGAAGTTCCTAATGGGAAAAACAGGTTCTTTTTTGGGATACAAGCATAGTTGGCCCTCGCTCCTTCTGCTAATGCATCTAATACACCCTAATGTCATAATGAATCTCTTGGAAAAGAGGGATAGATGGAGAGAGGGAGTGGTGGAAGGTAACGGAGGAGAGAGTTGAGTATAAACTGAGTGCAAGAGGCAGATAAAAAAATGTCGGAGGTGACAAGAGAAATGCTGTTCAGGGTAAAAAGCTTTAGAAACATTCCTCCTATCCAGCAAGGCTAAATATAGGCTCATTAAAAATCTAAAGAGCCCGTGGGTGGGGGTGGAGGGTTGGTAGATAGGGAAAGAGTTTGTCAGAAACAGAGAGAGAGAGAGATTAGAGGGAGAGATGGACAGGTAAAAGCAATAGACGATGGTGGAGAGATGATGAGAGACAGAAAGTATAGCGATATAAAGAGAAATAGAGGGAAGCGCAGAGAATGAGCGAAAGAGTGTTTCTGTTTTGTGTCATACAGGGAAGAAGAGTGTGTCATTTCTATCACATAGCAGCCACCAGCTTGCCCACTTCTCCTCTCATCCAGTATTCAATAGCCTGCTGCTATTCGGCCAGCGGAAATAGAAAAATGCCTCATTGTCCTTTTTTCACATCCATTCCTTCTCTAATTGAAAAGTGATGTAGGGAAATGGGGAGGGAGGGAGGTAGAGAGAGGAGGACCTAATCGGAGGCGTATGTGGAGAGAGGTGTTTGAAACTATAAATTTAGATGCAAAAAAATGTTTCATGACCCCATGAGCGACTGCGGAGCTCCCAGCGGTACAGAGACGCACCGGCTTGGTGATAAACAGGATTGTTATTTGCAACACATCATGTGGCACTTTTAAACACAGCTTGCCATATTAGCGACGCATTGTGAACATTTAGTCAGCATGTAGTGCTACGAATACATTTCGTTCAAAGCACACGTTCAGAGTAAGTAAAAAATGCAAGATGTGGCCTTGGGAGAAAGAGATGGCTGTTCTGAATTAGTAGTGAAAGAGACGACTGCTAGATAATTACATTCATTCTTCCATTTTGCTTTCTCCATATATAAGGGTCACTTACAGTACAGCAGGGAAATATATAACCCTGGCTCTAAATTTGTTTTTTATTGTATTTTTGGTAAAACAAACCCATTCAGTCCTAACAAACAACCTAATTTTAGCACTTTGACTCATTAGATAGCTTTGAAAATAATATGGCTATAACACACTTAGAATTTTGGGGGAGTGACATCAAGCTCAAGTAAAAAAAAAAATCCCACCTTCCACCCACTTCTATTCAACTTCAAACAAGAAAATAAATCTATGCCAGGATTTTTTCTCAGTATCATTATTTCCTGCTTTGAGTTTAGTTAACATTATCAATCCACTCTTTTTGGGGGATAGAAAGTAGTAATAAATGTATACTGCTGTAAAAAGAATACATGTTAGGATGCATACGCTTGTTCCTGCTAATGTACAGCTATTCATAGAATTTGATGAGGAACGATCCACTCTAGTCAAATAATAATACATCTTGCGGAAACAGGATTTTCAATTGTTTACTCCGACAGTCAATAGTTATTTTACATGACGCAAGGATAGACAGAGATGTAGAGAGGAGTAGAGAGATGGAGAGACAGACAGAGCGAGAGACACCGAACGAGATATGGAGAGACGGAGCGAGAGAGACAGTGAGATAGGTCTTGAGAGGAATGGGAGCAGAAGAAGAGAGAGCCTTTGAGGAGAGAGCAGCTGTTCAGTGGAACGGCCGCAGGGCAGAATTCAGAATGCGTGACAAGGGGAACCTCCGAGGCCTGGGTACATACACACACACACACACACACACACACACACACACACACACAAAACATCTATGCGCACAAATGCACATGCTCACATTCCCAGATCCACACACACATGCACTGTCTCTCTCTGTCTCCCTCGCTCTATATATAAATATATATTTAATCTATCTTCCTATCAGAGGCCATTTTCCCATTCTGCTTTAGAGTCAGAGGAACAGAGGAGAAAAAGATACCGCCGCACTGAATTGGAGCAGTCTGTCTTACTGCTTTGACAGCAAGCAAATGTATTATACTTGATCACAATTTGAAAGGAGAGGATCCTGTTGGTGGGAAATCAAGGAGCTGGGCCCAAGAAGAGAAAAAAGCAGAAAAAAGCAGATTTTACATATAATCTCCTATCAAAGCCTAATTTTATGAGCTTTTGGTGAAAAACACTGAGGAGCTTCCTTAACACAAAGTCTGTGATGAGCGGAGCAGGTTCATCGGAACTCACTGTGATTACATGGCAAGAGCAAAATACATTCTTTATAGAAGGGCCACCGTTTACTGCAGTGCCGCATGCAACTGCTAGTACAGCTGCACTATTGCTCTGCCTCCCAGAGGTCTGTTTGGAAAATTCAGATTTTGTCCTCCGGCATGAATGGACTGGCAACCAGTTGTTTGAAAGACATGGGTTTTATGTTTTAATATGGCTATTCATTTCTACTCTATATGTGAGAAAGGAAAGGCTGTAATGCTGCAGTACAAATGCAGGATAGATGGGATCTTCTGTGATGCTGTCACTTTAAATCCCTCCTGTTTACTGTGTAGAAGAAGAGCCGACTGCTATTAACCCCAGACTCTCAGTTAATACAGACACCCACAATGTTACATGGCCAGAATGTCAGCAGGTTGGGTTAGGCTGAGAGTGTTTTTCCAAAAACAAGCCAAATAAGATGAATGATGGATGACTGTCTAGCATTCTTCTTACTTTCCTATACTATTTAATAGCTTTTAGTCGGTGAATTATAAAAATCTTGATGCTGTGAAAAGATAACTATATAGCAAGCCATGCATCAGTAGCCTAGAGGTCCCCCATCCTGCGTGTATCCTGCATCATTCTCTCACTATTGGCCTTTTCTTTCTCAAATGTATACTGAAACACTAAAGTCTGCTTACCCAATGATTCTTTTATGGAAAAATGTAATGCTCTAATAAAGGTGAAATGTGTAAGTCTGATACGGGCATCAATAAAAACATGGCATAAAACTTGCCTTTTTTTCTTGTTTATGGAGTGCTGAAATAAAGCGATAGTAATTCAGAATACTGTAGTTCTGAGTCCTACAGCAACCAGCCTAAAACAAGCATCTCTTTAATACCTAATCACCCTAGTTTCATTTATTCTTCCCTCCATCCCTTCCTCACTCACTCCATCCTTTCTTACCTTCTGTCCCTCTCTTCCTCAAGGGGCTACGAGGGCAATTAGGTTGTTTTACTGCTGCTCTAGTTTTACTGGCTAGGGAACAACACTATAAACACTAATTAACACACACACACACACACACACACACACACCTACTTGGGAATGAATAGGCATTTGTGTTCCCTGTGCGCTCTATAACACACATTTCCACACACACAAATTGTGTGATGCTACCAAACCACCGATCACACAGACACACTCATGAACAAAAACAAATATAAGCTACTAAAACACCTGATATGTATAATGCTCAATCTAAACATACACACACACACACACACACACACACACACACACACACAGAGACACGCACATGCAAGGATGCATACAAACACACAAATGATCACAATCCTGTTCATAGCCATGTGTTATGGACATTAGTGTATCAATAAAAGTCAGAGCAAAAACCCAATCATGTTATCTCTATTAATGGCTTTAATAAACCCAACCGAAATAAGAAAGATAATTTATTGTGATCGACTGACTAATCCACCTGAAGTCCACAAAGCCTGATAGTCCAAATTACTGTCTATAGAGCAACTCCAGGTTTCAAGCCTTGATGAGAGAACAATTTAGTCCTTAGTTCTCTTTTTTTTAGGTTTGAAAGAGAGTTGTTCAGTCTCACAAAATGGATTGATGTATTTAAAAACTAATACTATTTGAATAATACATGCCAATTCTGTTTCAGTGTGGATTTTCCCTTTTAACTTCGTCCCTTCAAAATGTCCCTGTAGTGATTCAAAATGCAAATGAGGAGCGATAGGAAAATAGTTTGTTTTGGTAATGAATAAAAATTTGGCAGAATTATTATGTGCTTAAAACATTCACACATACACACACTCTCTCTCTATCTCTCTCCCCCTCTCCCTGTACATGAAACACACCAAAACCCAGACACACAATATCAAAGTGCAAGAGTGAATGTTTCATTCTCTCTCAGCCAGGAGGGGTAAGCAATTAAGTTTAGTAGAGCTTAATGTGGCCTATTGGGCTTGAATAATGACTAACAGGCCTATCAGCATACAGCGAGTTATTTCTAATGCAGCAGCTAATTAGCATTAGCCGTATCAGCAGTGGAGAGCGGCGCTGTTAGCATCACCGTGAGTTACAACAAGCAATTCAACACAGGTGGTGAAGAAGCAGAGCAAAGGCACACCTGTCTCTGTGTGTGTATGTGTGTGTGTGTGTGGGGGGGGGGGGGGGGGGGGGGTGATTTGATTGGCAGGTACAGTATTGGCCCAATGGAGCATCTCCTAATGATGAGTGCGGCACACAAACACACACAAATACACACATGCAGTCACAGACGTAGATGCACTCATGAATACAGAGAGGTCTATGGAGAAATTCACAGCCAAAAGCAGAGCCTGCAGACTAACATCTCTCTCTCTCTCTCTCTCTTTCTCTCTCTCTCTCTCTCTCACTGTCTCTCTCTCTCACTCACACACACACATACAGACTCACAAGACAAGATTCAAGAGAGAGAGATTTGGAGTGTGTGTCTATGGTCTCTGCCCTTCGCTGTAAATTCCTCCATAGGTCTCTCTTCACTGTGTTCATCTGTGACTGCATGTGGATATGTGTGTGTGTGTGAGACAAGGTCGCTCTCTGATGAAAATGCCTTGACAGCCTTCTTTTTCCAAAATGTTGACCTGGAATAGAAGGCTAAAAGATTGTCATACACAGACAGAGAGCATGTGTGCTCTCTGTCTGACACAGACCAATGTCTGTGAAGGTCAACGAAGGTGAGAGAGCGATAGAGGAAAATTTTAAGTGTGCTGTCTCTGTCAGTGTATGTGTGTGCGTGTGTGTGTGTGTGTGTGTGTGTGTGTGTGTGCGAGACAGACAGAGACGGACTGAGAGAAGGTAAGTGGTTGAAGGGTAGGGGTTGATAAAGGGAGTGTTGTAGCTGATAGAGAGATAGAGGTGGACAGACAGGGGGAGTGTTTGTCTTGTCTTCGGAGTGAACGGTAATGAGCTGCCATCCTCTCCACCTAACCTGCCTCTCCTGTCTCTGCTCTAACCTGCTATTCTCATACTTGACTTTACACAATCACATCAACACTGAGCGTCCACAAGATGAGAAACGCCTCGAAACAGACTGATCTGATCCACCAAAACCAGCCCAAAGCTTTGATGCCACAGTCATGAAAGGGAGATGTAAATGCAATTGAAAAGACAGCTAATAGAAGGATTTTTACGCTTTAAGACAATTGGAAGCTATATTGTACTGTGTGTACATCACACACACACACACACACACACATACACACACACACCTTGGCCAATAAGTGCTGCAGAAGACAAGAAGAGGGAGATCGACCCTCTAATCTCCTCTCTGTCACATGGAGGAGGGCTGCAGTGGTGCAGAGCTCTGCTGTGTGTGTGTGTGTGTGTGTGTGTATGTGTGTATTGTGTGCATTTGTGTGCGCGCATGCCGGGTTGCTCTACCGCTACTCTAGCAGGAGAGAGAAAGTATTTGAGTCTGTGTGAGAGACAATTTCTAAGCACTATCAGTAAGTTAAGTGGTCTGCATGCTGTGTGTGCGTGCGTGTGTGTGTGTGTGTGTGTGCGTGTACGTCTGTGTGTGTGTTTCGGACATCTTGACATTTCCCTCAAGTCGGATAGCATCGTGTGGAAGCAGGGAGAGTGGAGTCAGTTGGAGGAGCAATGCCATTTCATTACACAGTTTGTAGCTTGAAAATGACTTTACTAAAAACATTGGGGAATGATTTATACTGCCAGTCTATTAGCTGAATTATTATACAGCCTAACTGTACTCATCAAAGGGACACAGAATTTGAATAGGACAAGTACAAGAACACAAGCACACACACACACACACACACACACACACACACACACACACAGTACCCTGCTCCTCAATTATATACGGAGCCAGGCTTCAAGGCTGTAAGAAAAAACAGCCCTGAAGAGAATTACCTTAGGTTGAACAGAACCAGTGTAGTGAGAGTTAATACGTGTATCCGTGTGTGTGTGTGTGTGCCTGTGTGTGTGTGTGTGCTGGGTTACTCTACCACTTCTCTAATAGCTGCTCTTTTATTAGCTACAGAGGGCATATCAGCAGGCAGACAGCCAACAGGCATGCACCAATGCAACATACACACACACACACAAGCATACCTACACACAGATACATACATGCACACAAACACAACTATACACACACACAAACACACACACACACTCAGAGGGACACTGACACGCGCGCACACACACACACACACACACAAACCAGAAGCCAAACAGCCGCTTTCTCTCCTGCTCAAATTAACGCATCACTAATTTACTCTGCGGGATCGCCTAATCAGCCACAAATGAACTGAGGGAGATAAAGGAGGAGAAGACGGAGAGAGGGAGAGGAGAACGGAAAGGAAAAGGTGAATACAAAATGCCACCGCAGAGAAGACGGGATATTATGTCCAGAGGATAATCATTAGAAGGAATATTACAATGTTCTTTTACTGAATTAAGTAATGGCTTATATGACTAAAGGTTACCTTGAAGTGGAATTCACTTTGCTTTTTTTCTGTTTTCCATGTGGTTGGTTTACTGATTTTGTCGCAAGCGAGTAAATTATCCTTTCTTCTATGATTTGATTTTTTTTTTGTCATTGAGCATTTTTTGGGAGCATTATTACACACAGTGCTATCTGAAGGTGAGAGAGTGCACAGTATTAGTGGACATCACTAGGGCATCCTTTAACAAGCAAATTGAAAAGTGATGTTTCTTCTGTTTCTTTCTTCTTGTTTAAAATGTCAGCCATTCACTCAATAAAGGATGTGAGTCACAGTCTCTGTTGATGAAAAGTGGTACAGGTTTAGCATTTGGAGGTGTGTGTCGGGGGGTTGCAGGGAAGTGGAGAGGTTATTATATAGATGAGAGGCAGATTGAATAGAGAGAAAGCGGAGCCTGTAACATTTTCCACCCTGTGCACTAGATCAGCAGTTTACAAAACAATAGTTGCCACTGTGGTTAGTTTCCCCTTGATAAAAAGCATCTGCAAGACGGAAACCACTGCAAACTACGATGCAGTAAAATCACTCACTTTTTGTTTGACACTTCTTTTCCATAATGTAGAGAGAGAGACACTTCACTCCTCTCTCTGTACCTTGTTTACCATACATGGTTTACAGCACAAGACATTTTCTACAAATTGTGTCTGTTCTTTACTGTGCAAAGAGGTAAAAGTTGTATTGTGAAAATTAAACTTTAACTACAAATCTTCACACCTCACTTAACGTATTCTCAACTCCCACAATTCTTGTATTCAGAAACTACACATTGCCAGAAACTGCCTGCAGGACTGTGCAGAATCTGTACTATCCTGTTGTGTTTTGCAAGACATTGGGCAGCACCTCTACGCCTTGTGAGGCATCATGGGTGCATTGTTTCATTACCTCTGCCAACACAGTTGGACGGGGGGTATGTTTTGCCCCATTGTGTCTGTCTGTCTGTCTGTTAGCAGGATATCTCAAAAAGTTATTTTCAATTTGCACAAAACTTTGTGGAAAGGTTGGTCATGGGGCAAGGAAGAACTGATTAACTTTTCACACTGATTGGCCAAAAGGGGGTGTGGCAGTGGGCATGGCTTCTCAAGAAAAGAAATACGAGACAAACCCTCCATTTTTGTCCCAATAAAACAACATGGGGGCACTGGAGAGCTCATTTCCAGTTTAGACATAACCGCCCTGCTAGTTTGGTACAGTTGGTACAGTGGTAGGAGGGCAGCCCTAATGCAAACTGAACAGATATAGAGCTGACTGGCCAGCTCGGGTCCAGTCATGAAAATTTGTGCATCTCCTAATGTGAAACCAGTTGGTAATGTGGTATGGAAGAAATTATTAACTTTTGGTGAAAATCTGACATGTGGAACTGGCATACAGTATATTGACAATTGCATAGTGTTGGTACACAAGTATGCACTCAACTGAGTGCCTTCTAGTTTTGGTATGATATACCATGTTCCCATTAGAATAATTATAAACATCAGATGCTTATGATGCCCTATAATGCTTTATGAGCAACACTTGAAGTCTTACTGACGTGTCAAGTAGAACTAAGAGACAACAGCTTGGTGAGCCCCAAGCCTATTAGAGAGGGGTAGAGAATAATTCAATTCAATTCAATTCAATTCAATTCAATAAATCTGGGCAATTCTGGTGCAGCATAAAAAACATACATACATAGAAACATACTGTACATACGACGACAACAAAAACACTATAAACAGCAAGTAATAGCAAACATCAAGTTAGCAAAGTGCAATGAGTATAAAAAAGTGCAAGTAGTAGAATATGCAAAGTGCAACAATAAAAGGTGGACTATAGTTGATGGTTGATGGCTGCAATTGCCTTAGGAATGAAGGAGCCTTGAGCTCTGGAGCTCCTGAGCCTAGGGACCCTGTACCTCCGCCTAGAGGGCAGAAGGTGGAACTCCTGGTGCAAGGGGTGCGATGGAGGTGGCCTTTCTGACCAGGTGTCTATTGTACAGAGCGGAGAGACTGAGCTGGGACACCCCTGTAATCTTAGAGCAGGTGTTCACCACTCTCTGTAGCTTTGTCTTGCTCCTCACTTTAAGATTCCCAAACCAGCAGATCAGGACAAAAGTTGAAATTGATTCAGTAAAAAATCTATAAAACAGAGTTGTAACTGTTTTGTCCACATTAAAAGAGTTTAGCTTCCTCAGTAAAAACAGTCTTTGTTGTGCTCTGGAGTGGATGGCGTTTGTGTTGTCCTCCCATTGCAGTTTGTCGTTGATGATTGTGCCCAGGTATTTGTAGGTACTAACAATGTCAACTGTGTTGTCTGCCATAACAGTCTGAGATGGAGTGGGTGGGTTTTTCCTAAAATCAATCAGCATGTCCTTCGTTTTACTTACATTGATGTTTAGGTAAGAAGCTTTACACCAGTCAGTAAAATCATCTAAGACCTTTCCGTGCACAGACTCATCGTTGTGAAGCAGACTGACAACAAGCATATTTTATAATATGCCTATTCTCATACAGGCTCCTGCAACTGTCAGTATACAGTATGTACAGCATGATGACCAAGCAAATTCAGACTTTCTGAGGACATTCGCACTGTACTGGTAAATAAACCCATTCTGCTTGGTGTAGGAACACATACTGCCAAGCCTGCCTAGCTTAGCTTGTTTGCACTGCATTTTCTAATTTCACAAGTAGGAAGTTTGCAATTGTCAGACATACTGGAAAGTCACAGCATGATTAGACTCAAATTGTAAAATAAAATATCCTCACAAAGTGCATGTCACGATCAAGTCTAGCTTTGTTGTCCTATAGCTGAAAGAACAGCTGCTGTTGTTGCGTAACGCAGCGGCTTCCTGCTGGGCAGGAAATGGGAAAGGACAAATTGGTGTTTATTCACACCGCCACTAGTGGGAATACACACACACATAAACACAGGATAGATTTAATGCACATATGCACTGAATACACATACACACAGAAAACACTTAACATGCTTATGGCGTACTATATTATCGGCAC
This sequence comes from Centroberyx affinis, assembly GCF_046629955.1. NCBI lineage: Eukaryota > Metazoa > Chordata > Actinopteri > Beryciformes > Berycidae > Centroberyx > Centroberyx affinis. Next base: position 235,222 of record NW_027279828.1, on the reverse strand, counting down.
GCATACAAATACTAAGATACACACACACACACACACACACTGCTTAGACAAAAAGCTGTTAAGCAAGAGGATAAGCAAGCAACCAGCCTTACACAGGATGTTACAAGGCATGCATGCACACAAACGCACACACACACACACACACTTCCTCCCCAGAGTGCTGTGTTTACATTATATCAGGGGTCAGGTGCTTGGAAGAGGCAACATGAATCATTCACATTTCATCTAATCTAAATAAGGTCTTATCGCTAATCTACAGTAGCTGCAGCAGGAATGTAGAATTGGGATGGATAGAAAGGGAACTTTCATGTCTACTGGGATTATCTCCTTTGGTATAAATTGGATGAATTGAATTTTGAGTTTTGCTGTCTAGACAGCAGGAATGCATCTTTGACTGGTCAGCTTGTATTGTAAATGTTGATTTTTTTTCTATAGTGTTTATTTGAATATAGATGCCACTTCTATCTGCTGTAGCTCTGTGGGCAGGCATCTCATCTTCATTTCCAATTTCCAATTTTGTGAAATGAAACTGCGAATAACATGAGCTATAAATTTTAATAGTACATGACACCTGCAAACTGCCCTGACTTACATTAAAAATCAGCTTATTTTTTATGTGGAAGATAACACAGCTGTGGACAGGCTGTAATTTGAAGACTATAAAAAGAATAACCATTGGTCAGTATATCTAATTTAAAAAATCACTTTTTCTCTAGTCATGCTATCGTACTGCTGCTCAGAAAGTCACCACACTGCTTAAACTAGAAGATCATTTAGACTTTGTTATGGTAAATCCTCTGAAGCCCCAGGATGGCTCAACATCTGTGTTGGCAGAGCTGTGATTGTGTCGCTGATCCCCTTACACAAAACAATCATGGGTGAAGGACGCGCATTACAAGTAGGCACCAACCTGACATCCAGCCTGCTGTTACGTATTATGATAGTCTATAGTCAGAATCCATGGTTGAACATGTATGTAAATATTTGTATTTGCATAAATGATTCATGCATTCATATGCATAGAGCTGGACAGATTTAGAGTCAGATGATGGTGACTGAACCCCTCCCAGCGTACTTGAGTGAGACAGATAGAGAGATAGAGGGGGAAAACGTACAGGGGGGGAGGGAAGCAAAACCCACAGTGCCAGTAGCCCACTTTCACAAAACTGACATTTGAATGCGCAGTCAGACAATCTTCTGCATTCCACAGCCCCCAAAACACTCATTAATGTGACAATATCATTTCTGAGAGAAAAATACATGCAATCCACCCTAAGGCACACAGAGGCATAGCGAGAGAGAGAGAGAGAGAGAGAGAGAGAGAGAGAGAGAGAGAGAGAGAGAGAGAGAGAGAGAGAGAGAGGCAGCAGGGTCGTCAGACTAATTGACAGACAGATAGATAAATAGATAGATAGATAGATAGATAGATAGATAGAGAGATAGATAGGTAGATAGATGCATTATCATATATATATGATAACACGGGTTGATGAGGAGTTACAGGCATTATCATATGAGAGGAGTTACAGACATTATCATATATACATATATGTGATAATGCCTGTAACTCCTCTCATCAACCTGCATGTGTGTGTGTGTGTGTGTGTGTGTGTGTGAGAGAGCGACAGAGTGTTTGTTTTTTATTCATTCATATGCATTAGTGGAAGGTAAGGGCAGTTAAAATATTAATTACTGAACATTACTCCAGCTAACAATATTTACCCTAAGAATAGGCACACAGCATGTTCCCCCGGGCCAGTATGTGACAAAGTGTGTGTGTGTGTGTGTGTGTCTGTGTGTGTGTGTGTGTTAATATTTCAAAACAACACAATCACATCTTGAATTGATTGATTTATTTTCCTTGCTAACTGGCATATGTGCGTGCATACAGCCGCATGCACATGTGTTTGTTCACATAAAACAACACAATCATGAAATCATCTAATGGCATTCTTAAATAAATAACATTGCCCTTGGGTGCATGCGTGTGTACGTGTGTGTGTACGTGTGTGTGTGTGTGTGTGTGTGTGTGTGTGTGCACCATTAGCAGGCTAGAGAGTGGCCTTTCTAATCTGCTTTCTCCTAATTAAAAGCCTGTGACTAAACGGACCAGCACCGGAGCTGTCTGCCGGGGAAATTAAAAAACGAGAGATGATTAGAGGACAGAGGGAGGGAGGGAGGGAGGGGAAGGAGGTACAGAGGGATGGAGGGAGAGAGGAAGAAAGGGATTTGGGAGGTAGAGTGTAGGAGGGGAGTAGAGAATTGGGGGGGGGGGGGGGGGATGAGGTTGGGGATGAGAAAGGAGGAAACATGGATGGGAAGGAGGAGGGGATAAAGAGGAGAGAGAAGGATGCTGAGAGTGGTGGGGGCTAAGGTAAGAGAAAGTGGTAAAGGTGAGTGTGGAGAAAGAGGGAGGAGGAAGGGGTGGAGTGAGGAAAAGGTGGAGGAGGTGGGGCAGAGAGGGAAGAAGGTGACAGAAAACATCAATAACTGGAAGAGACAAATGAGGGATGATAAAGTGTTAAACAGTTATATAAAAGGAAGTACAGGAAAAAGTTTGACATGACTATTTCAAATCTGAAGTGTGAGAGGGAGACCAAAAGAAGGTCAAGTGTTAAAGAAAGAAAGAAAGAAAGAAAGAAAGAAAGAAAGAAAGAAAGAACAAACGAACAGTTAGAAGGATATTGATTTCGCTTTCTTCTCTCTCATGGTCCTGGAACCTCATTTATAAAAAATTCTTTGACTTTCTGTCGTCTATCATGAAAAACACTTCCAAGAATGTGACAAAAACAGTTACAACTGTATCAATGAGATTCATAACTCTGATAATTAGACTTTGGAAGGACTTTGACATGGATTGGGTCGTGAGCACAAAATACTACGGAAAAATGAACGCCGCGGGATTTTCTCTCACGTCCCAGGAAGCTTTGCATCCATGAGAAACAGAGAGAGAGAGAGAGCGAGAGAGAGAGAGAGAGAGAGCTGACAAGGGAGGGGGGGTGGGAAGGGATGGGAAGAGAGAGGGGTGATGGAGCGAGCTAGAGATAAAAAGACAAAGAGACAGAGAGAAGAGATAAAGACGGAGAAACTGTGTATGCAAGAGAGAGTGTTTGATCATCCCTGCTGAATCAGCAGGTTTTTTTGGCTGAATGTAGATATACTTGATGCCCGTATAGCCCGAGTTTGTTATTCATTTATATGTATCACTCTCTCCCGCTCTCTCTCTCTCTCTCTCACACACACACACACACACACACACACACACAGACACACACACACACTTGTCTCTTCCCACCCCTCATTCTGTGTCTGTATTTGCCTGTCAGTCTCTGTCTCTCTCTCCGGCACCATTGCATGCTGGTCTTCTCCCTTTCACTTCCACACAATGAGAACCGCCCACACATGAACACATATTCCCCTCAGTACAGTAAATTAGGCCCAGAGAGGAAAATGTGCCAACAGCATTAGCCCCAGGCCTTCAGTGTACGAATAACAGAATACACTGTAAATCATAATACACTGTGAGTGAATGGAAGTGGGTGCTTTAAGGTGTGGTGAGTGAAGTAGCAGTAACAGCCTTGACACCAGATTTTGGACTGGCAAGCACTGCGTCTCTTAACTGAGAGTGACTGCCTGGCAAGGAGGATGTCTCTATATTTATTTATGTATTTACTTTGTGCCAATCATATTACACTCCAAGCTGGAGTGGTATGACTAATTAGCTGGTAAATAATTGGAATATGAACATTGGCAGTTGGTGCCCAGTTTGCTTGTCAGCAGGATGGGACACAACACAAAACAATATAGATCTTTCCCATTTTCCAGGAACGATTTGTGTTGGGGCCAAGAAAGGAAACCATTGTAATGAAGCCGAATATTATTTTGAACGTTCAATAAATGACAATATATCATTAATATCCATCTTTCCCTCTTTGTTCCTTACCTGCATTTATGAAAGAATCGATGAATCCTCCTTAATTGCCTGTGAGGGAATTACAATAAAAACAAATAAAAACAACACATCACTTATGACAAGACACAGAAAACAGCTGCATTGTAAGAATGAAGGGCAGAGTGCAACTTTTCCAAAGCGTTAATTGCAGCATTGCATAAGAGCATGACAGTATGCTTTGTCTTTTGTCTCCAGTGCCTAACACGTCCAATCTTTGCCTCCGCAGAAATTTACTGTACTTGTAAAGTGACTTATTCATCACTCTAATTATACGGAGGCCGAGAGAGCTCAACGCACTGCAACTTAAGAAAACACATGCAAATAGACAAAACACAAGCAAATTAAGAAAACATCTTCATCAATTTGACAGCACATGCGCTGCAAATACACACAACACAACCAAGCAGACAAACACGCTGCAAATACACAAACATGCTACAAATACTCACAACACAACCAAATACAGAAATGCGCTGCAAGTAGCACAGACGACAACGGATCTGTTTCCAGGGGACACACAAAAGTGATGAACCCGGCTGGGACACACTTGTTGTTCAATGCTTTGTGACTTTTGAAGTTATTGAAGTCAGCTACTTGTCAGTGGTGCTGGAAAATGAGCTAAAATGTACGTTTTTTTGGTTTATTTTAACATTGTGATTGCATGATTCATTGAACAACAAGTGTGTCCCAGCCGGGTTCATCACTTTTTTGTGTCCCCTGGAAACATATCCGTTGTCGTCTGTGCTACTTGCAGCGCGTTTGTCTATTTGGTTGTGCTGTGTGTATTTGCAGCGCATGTGTTGTCAAATTGATGAAGATGTTTTCTTAATTTGCTTGTGTTTTGTCTATTTGCATGCGTTGAGCTCTCTTGGCCACCGTACAATTGCCTCCAAAATGCATCTAAAGTATTCTCCAGAGACAACATTTTTCACTATCACACTTTGCCGACAATGCATGTACTGCTGCATATGTTTTATCTTTTATCATGCTTTTATTTTGTTTCTTATGTGTCTTGGTCCTTTTTTTTTTTAAGCATGTTTCTGCATGTGTTAGCATGTGTTCTTAAGTGTTCTTTTTGCTGAATGACGTGAGGCTTGTGATCAAGAATTCCAATGCATTTTGATGTAAATGGCAAATAAACTTGAAACTTGAAACTGAAACTGTAGGTATCTGGACAGCTCCGGTTCACACTCCGGTGCAGACAGCAAGAACGACCCAGGTTTGATCCTTGGTTTTCTCTGGGTGCCCTGCTCTCCTCCCACAGTCCAAATACATGCAAGTCAGGTGGATTTGACACTCTAAATTTCCCATTGGTGAGTTATTGTCTATGTGTGTTCACTCTGTGATGGAGGCATGCTGGGATAGGATCCAGCCCCCCATGACTGAAAATAATTATTAGCAGGTAAAGAAAATGAATGAATGCTATCTATCTTTGTTCCAATTATGCCATTGCTTATATATGTATATAATTCTCCCTTGGAATTGTTTGGTTGATAGTTCTGGGTTTACAGCGCAGTAGTATCTGCTTTACCTCACTCCAACACAAATTTCTGAGGGGGGAATTGGCGTCACTGGAGTTAAATTAGTCAGTTAGTCTGAATGACATTAGGGAGCTACCCATCAGGTGAAAATTGTTATTTGGACAAGTTGATTGTTCACCAGCTGATAAGTGTTTATTTGAAGCTTGAATTGATAGCAAACCCATTGAGCACCTTCCATCCTTACCATTCCACCCTACCATTCAATATGTGCACAGTAATTGTTGTACCAAATTAATGTTGCAGTGTAGTGGATGTGTGTGTGTATGTGTCGATACAGTACGTGTGTGCTTGTACGTTTAAGGATTGTTCAGATGTTACTATAGGTGAAATATAGGGGTGTGTGTGTGTTCGCCCCTTACACATATAGTCTACACCGGTCACGTTGCATCAGCAGCACATCAGCAACATGCATGAGTCATTTGTTTGTGTCCAACGCCTCAAAATACATAAATACAGAAAAGCAGAAATTTAAATACATTATTGATATGGGTAATTATGCCTAGTTTATACATTTTCCCTATCAAATATTGATATATAATGTATATATTATCATTGAATGCTTTATTAAGCTTGAACTTGAAGGTAAAGTTTGGAACCATAGAGTGAGACAAAGTTTCTCCAGCATGTAGCAACAACAACATTTCTCTCACATAGAGTTTCATAGCCTTCCATTCATAAAAGTGATTAGGGGATTGGTTCTTTTTTTATAGTCAGCTCTTGTAATTAAAAGTTAAAATAGATATAAAAATATAATAGGAATGTTCATGCTCATCGGTCCATCATGAATATTTATCACTGTAACCAAAGATAAGAAGAAGATAAACTAATTTTCAGAGGCTGGCCATGGAGAGATGGGATCATTCCATGTCTGCATCCACAGCAATCTAATAACCTAATGTAAAAAGGATATAAAATGTCATGCTGTAAAACTTCATCTTTGGAATAAAAATGATACAATAACAATAATAATAATAATAATAATATTACAACCACATCAGTGTTTGTGTATTTACTTCTAAAATATTACAATATATGCAGAGGGGAAATGGAGGCTCAGCCTATATTTGACTACATATCATATTATAGGCACATCACCAAAAGTGCTTGAGTAAGCAAAACAACTAAGCAGTTCAATCAAGGAGACTCTGGAAACACGGAATGAGTGAACACAAAAGACCCCCGAAGCTGGACGGTGTCTGGACCTGGATGGATGCGATAGCGCTGGTGGGGAGGTGGAGGGGCGAGGGCCTGTGACGACAAGAGACTGAACAGCAAGAGGCTGCTTTTAAGCTGTGTGGACTAATTGGTTGCAGCTGGACCGGCGATTGAGAACCAGTATGCAAGGTGAGTCTCCCTGTTAGAACATTTCCACTTCCATTTACTGTAAATGATAAACAGTAACGAAGTCTGGCCGTTCAAGTGTTGAAAAGTGGTGGAGGAGGAGAGGAAGAGGCGTTCACACCTGGATGCCAATGTAGAAAATTTCAAAAACTTTATTTACATTCCTCTTTTTTCAAAATTCTGAAAATGCATGGCCTTTCTAGTGTTAAAAAATAATGGCGTGTTTAGGTTTGTATCCCAGTGCCACCCTAATGGCTGTCTTTGTTTTTGTTGCTTTCTACTTTGACCTTCTTTCTGTCTTTTATGTTTGTCTTGAATCTATAAGTGGAGCTAGAATTAAGCCTTATCATTATTATAATGGAGCTCAGGCCTGGTCAAACATGTTCTATTCTTTAAATACTGTGGGGTGGAGTGAACTCACAGATGGTCACAATACTAATAGTGCGTGTGTGTGTGTTTGTGTACATTTTTGTGCATATGTGTGTGTATACACGTGTATTTGTGTATGTGCGCATGTGTGCATGCATGCCTTTCTGTGTGTGTGTGTGTTTGTGTGTTTTTTTTTTTACAAGTTTCCAATTCAGTTGTAAATGTGCAGTCCTTAATTACACGCTCTACCATTCAGCCACAAAGTAATTGCTGTCTCAATAAACATCCATGGCTCAATGTGTTGATACTCTATTTGTGCACAGACTGAAATTGATCAATCTGACAATTTCCGAATCAGAAAAAAGAGGATGAAAACTCCTCATTCAAAACATTCAAATTTGTCTTGATGACACTGGTGCAATGAGGACTTGACAAATGCAGCTCAAAATGTTCAAGACACACGGTAGACAGGAGAGTACATACATTATATCACTCCACATACATTCACTATCAATGTACACTCAATATTACAGCTTACAGTGGTTGCAGTTATACATTCAGTTCTGTAGGTGGTGAGGAGCAGCCCAGAGACTGAGGGAGTTGTGTATTAGCACAATTTCTTAATCAGACAACAAGGTGCACAACTAGAATCAGAATCAAAAACACCCCATTGGGGACGGTGAACTTCTTTTATGTGAAACTCGATTGATCCCTGAAGCAGAAACTCTCTTTTTTTTGATGCATAACACAAGGTGACCCACCCCATCCTCAATATGAGTTCTCTTTTTTTTTTTTTTTTTTTAGCCTTTTAATTGTTGCATTTTAACCCTAATATACAAATTATCTTGCTATAGTTTTCATGGACAAGCATACAGATAGACAACAATTTGTTGTAGCATATGGATGGACATCAGATACAACAATAACATGATAACATTTCTGCTGATGATACCAACTTGATCTCGAATCTATTTCCAATTAAACAAACTGTTGTTGAAGATAAAATATCTAACTTCATCATTTTCACAGCAAGTATCATTCTTTCCACTGGAGAAAAGATTCATTCACCACATTCAGGACTGATTAAACCTTGAGATAGAGAAGCCGTGTTCACTTTGTTTGAAAAACTGTCAGGGTTTCTCTCAATATGAGTTCTTGTGTGTTCTTGTGTCTTCCGTGAGACATTTTACATAATATCTGACCGCCAAAGCATGATTCCAAAACAAAAAAATGAGAGGACAGAGGACAGATAAAGTTCCCAGAAGTTTACTTAATGGCCAAGGATGCATTGGATGGTGACTTGATTGATGAGAATGAATGGGAAGCCCCAGGTTCATTGCGAGCATCACGTGTGAACAGCGCTAGTCTACAGCAGTCGTTCTCAATCCTGGTCCTCAGGACCCACAGCCTTGCTGGTTCATTCAAGCCTAATCTTGTTTATATATATATGAAGTGATGAACTTAATAAGGAATATGTAGTATATTGTGTATGTGATTTTCTCAATTATTTGTAGTCGTACTTGAGGGAATCTTGTACTTTATTTGACTGAGCAGTACTGTTATTGTGCGGTTGATCTGATTGGGCAGTCACTCATTTTTAGGGCAGTCTCATTGTTAAAAGTATTTGCCTGAAAAAGATCTCAGAATCCAAACATTGTGATTCTTCATTACAAAGTTTCAAATACAAGTACAGACAGTATGCGGGAGTCTCTTTGCATGTCAGATAGAAAATCAGCAATACTCTGGGTCCCGAGGACCAGGATCCGCAAGAACCACTGGTTTACAGTACAGAGCTGGTTGAAACAGATGAGAAAATGAACAGCTGTGCGCCTTAATTGATCACGCGCACAACGTGAATCACATAGTTCATCTCAAACTGTAGGGATACGTCTGTCTTCACTTTCCTGAGAAGATTGTTCTTTCCAAGACACCTTGGAAAGAACTTCCTCCACAACGACATAAGTATCGACTTGGCATTCTTGGACTTTATAATCACCCTATGAGTGCTGCCAAGGTGGTGTCATCTTTAAAGTTGGGCAGTGGTGACCTAAATGTGAGGGAACCAGGCTTGTAAGCAGAGGATGATCGATTAGATCCCCTGAGCTGGCAAGAAAATTAGCGCGAGGTAAGCAAGGCGCTTAAACCCAAACTGCTTCAATGGAGCGGCTCTGTGGTCAACAGTAACAGACTGCGGTGGTACCAGGCAGCTCCCTGTTGTGAATATATGTAAGCTTATGAATGTGAAGTAGGACACTGTTGGAAAAGACCATGTGCACGCCCAGAAAACCTTCCCTGGATAAATAAAGTTTAAACAAATATCAAACTAAATGCAAAATGGGTCACTGACCTGTTTCTACTGGGTCCCCAAAGAGTGAGAGAATGTTCAAAATGTTTAAGAATCATTTCTCTAAATAATTAGTGTGGTTAAAGGAATAGTGCAGTTTATTAACTCTCCTTATGCAGATTTTTTTGGCTGGTCCATAGATTCATCCAGAAACCAGTAACCTACGAGTCGGTGCCTGTAATCCTAAGGGAATGGTCACCCAACATATGCTGTGTGTTGTATTTCATCTTCTACCATCTTCAATGTAAAACATCTATTTATGTTAAAGTCTAATCAAGGTATAAGAAAACAATCAGTCTTTTGATGGCAGTGCAGTGTTATGTGTGGCAGTGCAGTGTGTGTGTGTGTGTGTGTGTGTGTGTGTGTGTGTGTGTGTGTGTGTGAGTGAATCAGGCTATCCTGTCACGTAACATGGTGAATATCTCTGCAGACCACCACCAGTGAAGCACAGGGATTAATGGGCCATTTGAGGCTACTTGACATTTCTGATGCCTATTTCTTCTGCAGGGAATGAGAAACATGGTCCTGTGTGCCCAAACACACACACACACACACACACATACACACACGTACACACACGTACACACACACACACACACACACACGCACACACACACACACAGAAACAGGCAGACACAGAAGGACACAGCCAGGAATGCTAACAAGCGCACACATATGCCGCAGGTGTGCAAATATATACAAACATCCCAGGTATTTTAACAAACTAAAAAAATGCACAGATTCTGCTGTAACATATAAACATAAATACACACTCATGCCCCTCCCCCAACACACACACACACACACACACACACACACACACACAGACACAGAAGATGTGTAAACTAAGAGCAAAATTGATTGATTTAACAGCAGGCAAATTCATCAAGGCTCCCAGCCACTTGCTTAAAATACTCTCACACGCACACACACACATACAAAGCACAAGTCCCATATATCAATGTAGGAGAGTGCTTCACTATCAATTACAATGTCAGTGTCAATTAGAAACTCTTTCCATCCAGCTAAATTGTGCACAGTGTGTGCACTTGATAAATCACGATGATTCACCCACACAGTGAGACCAGGTAAGTTAAACTTGTAATGGAACAGCACCTAAAGCACTGAGCCGGTGACATTGTCATTCTCCACCCCACTTCTGCCTGGCATGCAAATTCCAATGGCTGGACATAGTTTTGTGCCTATTTCACCATTCCTATGAGCTTCCAGTGTCGCTGAAATTTGACCTCAAAATGATTTAAAACAGAGAAGACATGAATGAAATTAAAGGAATGTTGAGCATCTAGAGAGAAGAAGAGGAAGAGGAGCCACTTCATCGACACCATATCCTGGACTAATGGAGCAACTTTTCCGTAAAGTGCCATAGTATTTTCATCATCTGTGGCTATTATTGTGGGTGTTCAGGGTGTTTAAGGTACATTTTCAGGTGCTATAGCCTCTGGTGGCCATGAATCAGTGCAAATGGCTCCATATATCTCAGTAATGGGAAAAAGATTTAGTAAAACTCCTATGTGGCAAGAACAACTTGGATTCCACATATCAAAAAAATGCTGGTATTTTCTCTTAACAATAAATCCACAATATTGCTGCTGTTTGGTAAAAACATCTTTCATGTGTTTATAGGACTTGTATAGGTGGGGGCAATATCACAGTATTTTCAGATATCACAATTCACAATATGCATCACAATATTTTTCATTTTCCTTTTCTAAGGTATGGTTGCCGAATACTCACATGGTAACAGTACAGTACTCCCATCTGAAAAGAAACTGTATGCCAACAAGGAAAAATAATAAATATTGTTAAATTTGAGTTGGTTATTAAAAATGTCAAACAATCAAGATCAAAGTAGATTTTCAGACCTATTTTAATGAATTTTAGTTTCAACAGGTAAACAAGCACTGCACAGCCTCCAGTCACAAATGACAGCAATTGTAAGACTCTTGTAAGACTATTAGGGCTTTTGTATGACTAGAACTTAAATCACTAATAATGGAAAAACATTAGCAGTTACATCTTAAAATTTGCCTGATATTTTCCTGCAGCATTCCAAGTACAGTCATGGAATAGCATGGCAGGCAGGGCGTTTTGTAACAAGGGTCAACCACTATCAGCAAAAGCATCCAAAACCATCCTAATGCTTCTCATAAGCTCCTTCTCCTTCAAGTTTGTAAGCTGTAATATGATTTGTGTGTTGAAGTGCTTTGGTGGGAAATAATAACAAAATGGACCCTCTAACACAGTTAAGTGTTTTTTTTTTAATCAAGAGGCAGAGTTAATTCCTTTGTGCTGCTGCAGTGGAGTGAAGAGGCAATCGACAATAACATATAATAAAATAACAAATCACATTTACCATCAATTGTTTACAGGGCTTTCATGCTCTCCGCCCCTAAAGCACATCTCGCTAACTCGGATAAAATCTCGGTTTTCCCAGTTGTATTTACCTCTTCATGTGGTCGTTCATGTAATGATTTCTCATCGCACATGAAGTCCGTCTCTTTGGCTGCACTTGAGCAAGATGTTGACAAACATAAATTCTGGAGTTATTAGGTTTTTATGCAACAGCAGTGGTATCTAGAGCTTGATGATGGACAGTGTATGTCTGTGTTTTATAATGCTGTTTAATGCTTGGCAATACATAAAGTGTTTTATATTCTTGTAATGACCGTAAAGGATTTAATTTCACGTTTTATGACTCTGCTGTGTGCTTGATAATAAGGAGCTAAAGCGATTAAGTCTTATCAGCGCTGTCGGGGAGCGTGTGTGTACATGTGAGTGCTTTGTATTTTGTTTGTTCATGTGTTGTGTGTGTGTGTGTGTGTGTGTGTGTGCGAGTGGGAACACATGTGGATGCTCTGTTGCGGGTTGTACATGCTTCTATTTGATGTATGTGCTCCTGTAAGTGTTTGTATTTTGTCTGCGTATGTATGTGTGTGTGAGGGGGTGAGATATGCATTTTTATTGCATGTACTCATTAGTGTCTACACCGTATGTCTTTTGTTTATTCATGCACATGTACAGTATGTTTGTCTATATTTATGTGCTCAGGGTTTTGCATGTACACCACTGTGAATGCACTGTGCTTGTTTCCTTTCTTCATGTCAATAGAGCCTGTGTCTGTACTGTATGTGTGCACTTGTGTGTCTGCATGTCAGTGTGTGTCTGCATTTATGTGTGTGTGTTTGTAAATTGTAGAAAAGAGTATAGTCTCAGTGCAGCGTAGAGAAACAGAGATAAGCTTGTCATAATAATCCTCTCTTCGCCTGCTTTATCCAGCCAGTTTAATACACCAACCTACTGATAATCTGCCACAGACACATCAGACAAGGTGTGCGCACAAACACACATACACACACACACACACACACACACAAAAACAGAAGACACAGAACACACACAAAACACACACAAAACTGTGTTACTTTTCATATTAATTAGGTCTAATTTTGGCATCATGAAGTAATATCATAAGGCACAATCCCACTGTTGTCATTGGAGAGTTGTCCTGGCATTTTAGGAAACTCATACTCAATGTGTCTGTTTGGATTTGAGCATGTGGGTGTGTGTGTGTGTGTGTGTGTGTGTGTGTGTGTGTGTGTGCTGGGCTTACGGATTGTGATTGTAGGCCCAAAAAATGGCAAAACAACTATAAGCTCCAATAGACATCATGCTTGTGTATCTGAGTGTCCTTAAGCAATGTAATATTTGAATCTTATGTAATTGATTATTATAAAATGTAATAATGTGTTATGCATAATTGAATAATGGGATATCTGCAAGTCAAAACGCCTTCCTATCCCTCTTTTGAAATTCAGCTTTAACCCAGACAGCCAAAGAGCATTGATTCATCGGAACACCCAGAGAAGCTATAGGGTCACATCCTCAGTTTGGAGTTACAGAAGCTATCTCTAATTACTGAAAACTGGGAGTGGAACAGAGCTGAATGGAGCATGTCAGACCACGTGCACATGCACACACACACACACACACACACACACACTTACGAGCACACACTCTCTCTGCCCCCCTACATATTCACACAATGCAATCACAGCACATGCAAGCATCGTTACAAGCATCGCATGCCTGATTGCACATACTGTAGCACACATACACTTTTGGCCACACACACACACACACACACACACACACACACACTGATGTTGAGCTCATTAAGAGATTCCCAGAGGGCAGCCAAGGAGGGCAGGCTACTGTGGGAACCCAGAGGAATCTGCCACACTGACCTGAACAGACACACAGAAGACCTGCAGAAAAAAAAACAATGGAAGAAGTCCATAATTTACAAGGTTGAGTCACAATGTGTGTCATGGCCTATACATCTCAGCATGCCTGTCTGGTCCAAAAAATATTCTGGTGTCACAGCTAGTCCCACATATTGTCTAGACCTGAACATTTTTTTTGATCACAACATACCAACTCTCATCTATACCTACTTAGTGGAGACCATTTTCTGTTTCTCCTACACATGCCAACTGTATAGGCCAAAGCATCTTAAGAGTATCATGAGGGCATGCATAAACACTCCTAATAAGCATATGGTTTATTCAACTGGGGGAGGACAAAATAGTTTCAACAAAAGCAGCCCATATCAGCATGGGGAGCAAGAATGGAATGGGGGTTTAAGATGCATGCACAGTGCGGGTTCTCTAATCTCACCACAACAGCCTGCAAAAGTACACTCCAGCTCACAATATGCATGTGGTATAGTCTCAACTCCAAGAGTGGGCAATAAATCCCTATAGGTCATTCCTAGCTTGCATGGGACAGATTCACAGTTCCACAACACTTGCAAGTCAAGTGCTGTATTGGGCCTTTGAAGCCATCTGTTTAGAAGTCAAGGGGAGATTTGTGCACTTTGTGCAACATGCAGGCTGATGTGTAACTTAAATTCTGTTTATTCTCACCCTCTACCTTAAAACACGGGCAATCCCAAAAACTGTAGAGTACAGGAAACTCTCTAGCAATGCTACCAGTGTCTTTATACCCATTTGCATTACAAAGTCAGTGTTCCATTCCATTTTTACCATCCATTGACAACTGCTGAAAGAGGATGCCATCCTCTTTCATCTTCCCCTAAAATTGCTCCCTCTATACACCATCTGCAGCTTTCTAATATGCAATGAAAGTGCCTCACTTTGAGAACTCAGGAAACATCTGCAACATTCTATTCACAATTTGTCAACTGTGTCTTGTTAAAAAATATCCTCTTATTTGGCTCTCGAATGTGACAACAGCAAAAGATTTTTTCTTTCTGCGGTAACTCTGCCTTTCACAAACAGGGAAATAGAGGAAATTAGATTTTAACAGTCCAATGTGTAGAATATTAGAAATCAAACGCATGTCTCCAGCAATGATGACGTGTTTAGAAATACTTAGAGACATAGTAACTTTTGTCACATTTTGTTTCACATTATAAGTATCATCACATCGATGTGAGGCAAAAAGAGACAAAGTGAGACAAAGGAGAAATGAAAAGAGGTGCGGAGAAAAAGAGCAGGAGTAGAGACTTCACTCTCAGCTAGGGTTCAGCTTCTCATTATTAGCAGAGAAGAGGCTGTTCTGTTCTGACTCTCTCTCTCTCTCTCTCTCTCTCTCTCTCTCTCTCTCTCTCTCTCTCTCTCTCTCTCTGATGT
>NW_027279828.1:192500-217500 GCF_046629955.1 Centroberyx affinis | reverse complement strand
AGACAATACCTTCTCTGTAAGACCTAACAGGACCAACAGGTTCTGGACTACAGGAGTATGGTGGCAGTAGATTGATTATTAAATTCTGCAATCAGTTTAATAGGGTTAGAAGGACAGAGGACAGAAATACAATGCTTAAAAACTAGAAAAGGAGAGAGGGGTGTTTTGAGGGGTTATAGAAAGTTAAGAGCATGATCAAGAGGAGGTGGAGGAAGAGGTTGAGTGGATGTTGTGGGGTGAAGTGGGGACTCAAGAGACAGAGGAAGGGGAGTGACACTGCAGTCCTGACTCATCTGCTGGCCTTTAAACACTGCGATATACAAATAACATTTTGAGGTAAGGGAGATGGGTGATGGTAAGGGCAAATTGGACAAATTTAATATGGCAACAGAAGCCTTTAGGGAGCAAAAGTACAACGAAAATCTGTTGTTGGAAGGGATGGAAATGAATGATTTGGACACTGACCAAACGGCCCCAGCTTCAGCCAGCCAGGGGGGTGCTGAGGCAGGGTGCCTGCGCTGTCTATACAAGCTGCCCTGCTGCCCTGTGTTTCTGCTTTTCCAAATCCTGTGCTCTGGACTAATCTATATGACATTTGGTTGCATAGTTTCTGATCTGTACACATGTCGGTACACTACATGAGCCAGCAGCCATTTCAACTCAATGAGATAGCACCAAAGTTCTGACACCTTCCGTCACTTTCTTATGACTGTAACTTTCGGCCAGGAGAAGATGTCGTCAGGTGGCGTCCAACTTTCCTCGGGCGTTTCGACCCTGAACCACAACGTCCTCCAGTTGGCGGGTCGGCAGTGATGGCCAGTCACTGCCCATCTTCTCCTGGCTTCCAGTTCAACTCCTCCCGCCTGTTCCAGAGCCAACAAGAGGCTCTTTCCGCTGCCTCCCCCAACTTGCGAGCAGCTGTCTTCCTCTCCCTTCCTGCTATTCCCAGAGCTGTGAACGTCTTCCACACAGACTGCGCCGGGAAACCCGTGCAGCCAACCTCAACTGGAAATGCCACCCTTTGTCCCTACATTGTTGGACCAGGTCCTGGTATTTGGTGGCTTTCCCCTCCAAGGCCTCTTCGCATCCGTCTTCCTACAGGACCGTCGGTTCAACCAGGATGATCCTCTTCATCTCCTTAGACCATATGACCATGTCAGGCCTCAGGGATGTTTGGATGACCTGGGGAAAGTGTCGTTTTCTTCCCAGGTCCACCCTCATCTCCCATGATTGTGCCGCCTGCTGGAGGCTCTTCTTGGTCTTCTTGGAGGAGGGTGGCTTCTCCCCCTCCCTGATGAACTGGATGGATGGGGCTGGTCTCAAGTTGGTCTGACGCTTTTTCCGTCTCTCCTGCTCCAAGATGTCAGCCAGTGCTCTGAGGACCTTGTCATGACGTCATCTGTATCTCTCCTGGCTAAGTGCAGTCTTGCTCGCCAGTATGTGTGCCAATGTGCCTCTCCCTCCACATAACTTGCACACTGGGTCCTCCCTCATTCCCCACCTGTGCAGGTTTGTCGGTGTTGGAAGAGTGTTGTACACTGATTGGAGCAGGAAAGAGATGCGAAAGGGCTCCAGCCTCCAAAGTTCAGGCCACGTAATCTTCCGCTTTGGCAGGTCCCACTTTGTCCAGGCTCCTTGTGATCCAAGTTCCACTGCCCTTGACCTTCGCCCTTCCTCCTCCAGGTGTCAGACCTCGGCTTGGATCGTGTCTGAGTCCTTGTCTCCCCATGCACGGGTTCCCGATGATGTCCTTCAACTTCAGCATGCTTTCTGCCTGTGCCACTGATGTAACAGCTGCCCACTTGCGTCCTGATCTTGTGGTGACGCCTGCAACTCTGACCTTTTCATCGCTTGAGTCTCTGTACATCATCACAGCCCTGCACTTTGCCACCTTGAACTCTTCGACCACTGATAATAGGGGTAGCTGTACTTTTTTTCCTTCAGTACGAAACAGCCCTCTGCTCTTTTCCAGGACGATGGGATGATGCCTTTTGTCCATACCCTCCGTAAAAGTTTCTATAGCCTGCGGAGTAGCATCGGGCATCTCTTGTATACTTTATAAGGTATACCACTTGGTCCTGGGGCAGATGCTGATCGGGCTTTCTGTACAATGTCTTGGACTTCTCTCCGTGTTGGTTCACTGGTGTCAAGCTCTTCCTCAGGAGTTTCAGTTCTGCCGACCTTCGGGTGTGTGCTTAAAGCCTGGCCCCTAAGAGTGTCACTGTGGCTCTCTTTGAGGAACTCCTCCACAACTTCCTTAGGGCTGATCAGTCTCCAGGATCTTGCTTCTCCCAACAGAGTTTTGGTGAACCTGTATGGGTCCTTTATGAACTGAGCTCGCTTGGCCTCCTTCTCCTTCCTCAGTCTCCAAGACCTTTCTGCCCTTCTCAGGCTGCACAGTTGCCCTTGAAGTCTACTGGTCAGATCTTTTATGCCCTCCTTTTCTTCAACACTTGCTCTTTTGAACTGCTTCCCCTTCTCAGCTGCAAGATCTCTCTCTCCCTCCTGTTAGGCCGTTTTCCAGGTGTTCCACCAGTGCCCTTCCTCTCCTCTGTGCCAAAGCGTTCTCTGGCCATATTGAAGACGATTGTTGTCATGCTGTCAATTTTCCTCTCGGCTGGTCTAGTTGGTTCCATCCTGTGTTGTCATTCGCTGGGGGCCATTTCACTTTCTCTCTCGCAGGTTGGGTGCCTGGGGTGGCTTTAGGAGAGTCCCTCCTGCGGCTTTGGGGTGGAACAGCTGCTGAGAGGTCTCCTGTGCTGTGGGATGCTTCCTGACTGGAGTCCTCCTGCGTCTCACTAAGTGTCTCCACTGTGCGCTGCATCTGTTTCTCCCCTCTTCCACATTTGGTCCTGGATTTGGTGTATCTTAAGTCCCTTTGCATTCTTGCAAACCTTCCCGCAATGGCACTTGGCTTCTAACACTTCCACTGTGAGTGTGGTTTAGGTGAGTCGTCTCGTTATCCATGTGTTTTCCGTGGCCGTTACCGTTGTGTCCATCCCGTTGTGTCCGTCCCATTGAGTCTCTCATCCTCCCTCCCTCTCTGGAGACACTGGGGGTTTTGCTCATTGTTCCGTTCTGTATCTTTTGCTGGTGCCCTCTTGCGAGTGCTGCAAATGAAGTTGCTAGTTTATTATAGTAAAACATATCTTATTTTTCATGGCTGTTTTAAAATGAAAAAATGACACTTAATGTGGTTTCCCCCTGATAAAACAGCCAGAGTGAAAGCACAAACCTGCCAAAACGAGTTGAAAACTCTGCTATGTCTGACAACATCCCACAAGGAAATTATGCACCTATTGGTGATATGCCACGCCCCCCTTTTGGCCAAAAGTTCAATCAGTTCTTCCTTGGCCATAACCAACCTTCACACCAAGTTTGGTGCAAATCCATGCGCCTTTTTGAGGTATACTGTTAACAGACGGACAGACAGACAAACACAGACATGGGTGAAAACATTACCTCCTTGGCAGAGGTAATAAAATCCTTTGTGTCTGTGCAACATGGCTTTTAGATAACTACAACAAAAGCAGTGTTTATTAAGCAGTTCATTATTGGGCATGTTACACAAGGTAAATGGTCAGATTTTCCTCTTATACACATACACACACCCTACAAATTTCTTCAGAAAAGTCAAAATGTATAAATATCTTTATAATGGTATCATGTTTTGAATATTCACGCTGAATCCATAACTTCTTCATTGCCGAGGTGAGCATGAGCAAGGCACAGAACCGTTCAGTGCTTTGCTCGAACGCACTTCATGCCTGTCAGTGATGGGGATTAAACTTATCTGCCTCCAAGCAAACCCACCGCCCCCATATTCACACACCTTAAGGTTACTATACAGTGTGTGTGTGTCCACCATGAGGTTACTGTGAAACTACATCGCTCTGGGAAAGACAAGACAAATGCCAACTCATTCAAGCAGATACATGCTGTGGACACACACACACACACACACAAAGAGAGAGAAGGGGTGGGAAGTAAGAGAAAGATTATGTGTATCTCTGCTACTGAGTAAATGGCAGCTGATTGTGCTTGAACACACTGTAATCCACTGAATACTAATAATGCTCTTATTGTATATTTAAGCAGCATTAACTGAACAGCCTGCTACTAAAAGTACACAAGGGTGGTGTCAGCTTTCTGTGTATGGGTGTGTGCGTGTGTGTGTGTGTGTGTGTGTGTGTGTGTGTGTGTGTGTGTGTGTGTGTGTATGTGTGTATGTGTGTGTGTGTGTGTGAGCGTGAGCGTGAGCATGAGCATGAGCATGAGCATGTATGATGTTTGCATGCCTATGATGCATGTGTGCCCGTCAGCATGCATTCGTCTTTATATGTGTACTTAAACATCCATTCCCTAGATGCCGATGCCTTTGAAGCTCAGCGGGGGAGTCTAATAGCTTTTAATTTTAATTAATTCCCTCTCTCTATTAATAACCTATATCATTCCCTAAGTGGTTCTAAATTTTAAAGGTGCTGCATTACTCATTACCCAATGTTGGGAAGGGTTTGTGCTCAGTCAGCAGAAAGCCCAAGTTGGCAGGTTCATCCCATAAAGTCTAAATAACTTAAAATTAGATGTGACGGCATGCACGGACAGGAGTGAGAGAGAGGGAGAGATATACATATATATATATATATATATATATATATATATATAGAGAGAGAGAGAGAGAGAGAGAGAGAGAGAGAGAGAGAGAGATGCAGACAGTGAGTGTATGTCAGTGAGTGAGTGAGTGAGACAGTGAGAAAAGAGAGAGAGAGGGATGAAAGGAGAGAGGGAGTAAGGGAGAAAGAGGGAGAGGATGAATATAAAACTAGCCTATCAATGTGCCATGAGGTGAATTAGTTCGATTAGATTCTCAACACTTCATAAACACAAATCATAAACATACTGGTGGTGAAGGCATCCCATTGTTCTGCTGCAAATATGTAACATCTTGACATTTTACAACAGTGGATGAATCACTCGATGATATGTCATTTTGAGTATTACTTCAAACACTAGGCCTGTCTGAAACAGCCTGGCTCACAGTATGCTGCTTATCGACTGGTTCCCGGCAAACCGTTTACAGTATTTATTTATTAAGAATCCTCAACAAGTGTAATCATGTCATCTTTGTCCTGTTACACAAGGTGAGCTGGTGAGGAGAGAGAGAGGGAGAGACAGACAGACAGACAGACAGACAGACAGACAGACAGACAGACAGACAGACAGACAGACAGAGAGAGAGAGTCTGGCAGAATGAGTGAGCGAGTGAGTAGAAAGAGAGACAAACAAAGAGAGAAAGGCTGATGGAAGGATGAAGTGGTCTAATTCAATGCCTTGGTAATATAACATTTATTTTATTTTATTTATTTAAAGCACATTTAATTCTATCATAATATAATATGAGCCTATATAACAACCAATATAATTCTATGATATTTTATATAGGCCTAATGCACACTTTAGACATACTGCATAGGACATGACCATTATGTTCTCTAACCAAAAATGCCTTGTATGCAGTATGCAGGCCTGCAGTATATAACAGTGGTTCTCAACCTGGGAGTCCGGACCCCCCAGGGGCTCACAAGATAATTTTGGGGGAGGTCGCAAGATGATTTATGGGGTAAGAAAAACATATTTCTACTAGTAAAATTTATTCTCATGTTTTGGTTTTCCTCTAATTTTTGCTTTTTGTTTTGTGAAATAATGAATAGCTTTCGGCCTCTAGGCCGCCTCTGATAATAAATCAGATGAAACAACCTGAAAAGGGAAAATAATTCTTTGCTTGAACTATTCACCACTCTGCATATGTGCAGCAGGGTCGTGAGTATAGGCATCGCTTTGTTTTAAGGGCCCATAGGCCAGAAAACGCTGAGAGCCACCGGTATATGTGGGCCAATGGCATGTTACGGCTTCCCTTTAGTCATCAGAATCCTCAGCAAGTGAATTCATGTCAGCTGTTTCCCCGGACGAGCTGAACTCTTTAGACATATTTGTCTCTGTGTGTAATGCCTACCGGGAGACTTCCCTTGTATTCATGTAGCCCCTAGTCATGTTTCCTCGCCTTGTCCCTCCCTCGCTGCCCTGCGCGGAGTTTCCTAGTCAAATGTTCCCTCTGGCGCATTTCCTCGTCCCGTTTTGACTGAGGAAGTGGGCGAACACTACAAAAAATGCCCACCTTAACTCATAGCCTATTCGATCTAGAAATCTTATTTTTGCGTGGGGTGAGATAATCCCTCTTATTTCAAGTCAAACAAGTGGACTTATATCTCAACCCACTGGACGACTTTTTCGTGTATTTTAAGACAACTATGATTTTAAGACCCAACACTAGATGAAATGACTTATGGATATTATATGAGATGGATATTTTTTTGCAGTGAAGTGTAGTCCACCCCTCCTCTCAGATGTCTCTCTAATCCCCCCTCCCCTCGCCACCTCCTCGCTGACTTGTGAACCACACACACCCACATCACACACACACACACACACACACACACACACACACACACACACACACACTTGCTTTGCGTGTGCGCGCACCGCTCTCGTGTCGGTCGGTGAAGTTTGACGCGCCGAGGTCCATACTGTAGAGGCGTCAGATAGAAACTAGAAAGTAAACTATGCGGAATATTTCTCTGTGACTGAACAGAATTTATTTGCTCCAAAGCGATAAGAATAACGGCGCCCATAAGCTCATGTCTGGCCGTGAACGGAGCTATATTATCACCCACCTGCATTGTGTTGTTTCGGAGTTGGGCTCTCGGTATCTTTGGGCGCTTAACTCTGAGAGGAAGCCTAATATTTGGATTTGGGCACTTTGGCACAAGACGGGATATTGTGCGCACCGAGTTTTGCAGAGGAGCCAACAAGTGGCTCCGAGTTGCACGTAGCAGAGAGACAAGATGAAAGTTGCTAAATAGAAGATATTCTTTACCAACTTTCTTGGAAAGATAAGAAATCTCATTTTTGGGAAGCGACAGCGGCATAGTCAGCAGGCGTTTAATACGTTTTTTTTTTAGAGATACCTGGGCAGTGTTGGAGTTTCTTGTCGGGATGACCGGACCGGTGCTTTTCCAGATGTGGATGGTCTTTATACTGGGGGCTTTGACCGGGGTCGCAAGGTCCCAGGTAGCCACCGCCAAAGTCATGAGGGGCAACAGACGAGATGGTGAGATGTCCTTATACTTAAATTCCTGTTGTTGTTGTTGTTGTTGTTGTTGTGTTTGTTTTGTTTTCTATGAAACACATCGATACGCATCAGATGTGTTGCATTTTGTAGCTTGTGTGCCCTAAAGCTAAAATCACTATAATATTGTAAGTGTAAGACTGCAAGAGGGTCTGTGGTACTCAACAGTGAATTTATAATGAGCATATTGTCCCATATAGATTATTTTGATCTCCTGTGGTATTAGGCTACTGTACGATTTTCTGTCGCATAATTTTCTGGCATCTTGTGGGTGCATGATATTTTAAAGTTTAGATGAGATATTTACAAGCATCTTTCTTAAATTTGTTATAGGATAACTACACTTATGTTTATTGAGACTAACAATTAGCATGATATATTCAAATGAGTAAGAGACAATACCGTTCTCGCAATGAATGTAATACTACTAATAACATCATTGTAGCCTGCAGTATCACTTTAAATGGACCCATGAAGTGTTTGTAAGTGGTGACAAATGACTAACATGGCTTGTCTGAACGACTAACATGGCTTGTCATGGCTTCTGAACGATCTGTTGACACCACTGTTGACATGAGTTACAATGTTTCTGCTGAGAGAGAGAGAGAGAGGGGGGGGGGGGGGGGGGGGGGAGGCTGAAATAGGCTGGGAAGTAAAAGAGTGGAAAGACATTGGTAAAAGGAGGATAAAAGTGAAGTGATGGGTAGATAGAGTGAAAGCTGTGGAGAGGATTAAGTCTGTAGGATGACAAACTGAGCTGTTCCTCCAGTGATACACATTGTAGAAGACCCTGATCATGCATCTATCTTGTATCTAACCCTCATTTGTACTGCGGCAGCAACTGCTGCATCCTTTTTTCTCAAATGTTGAAAATTTAATAGACATTGCTTGTATCTCTCAATCACCTGGGTGCTTGTATCCGGTGGGCCTGCCTGCATGCAGCAGCCATGCCCTGCTGCATGCAGTTAAGAGTGGGACTTGTATGAATGCTACAGTACATTCCTCCTTCATTTAAGCTACAGTCTTCAGACTCCCTGAGCCTGTGGCCTATCTAACTTCCTGCAGGTGTGCCGTGCTTACTTTTCGCTTGCCCTGAGGCTAAAGTCACGGTGCTACCTTTGATTACACATACATCCACACACACACACACACGCGCATACACACACACACACACACACACACACACACATGCACACACACACACACACACACACACACACACAGCTGCAGGGTTGCTTTTGGCAGGGAAACATAAAAATACCACTGTATTAGGTTCTACCCTGGACGACTACCCCAGAGGCCTGCTTCACCTCACACTGCTGTGTGTGTGTGTGTGTGTGTGTGTGTGCGTGTGCGTGTGCGTGTTCAGAACAAAAGAATAGCATGATCAAAAATTTGTAGGTTAGGTCTGACTATCCACACATTTCAGTGTTTTTTGTGCATAGCAGGTGGAAAGAAATTAACACTTTTTAGCATTTGGCCTTTGTCAGCATTTGTTTCTGACTTCTGCTGTGCATCAAAGAGCACTGAAACTCATTTTACTTGCTGTTGAATGAAAATCATGTATCTTCAAAAGGATATTAAAAGCCTTATGTTCAGATTATCAACCATGCATTTTTTTTATTTCCAGTGCCTTCGGGACATAAAAGTTACTCAGTATAAAATGGCAATGGAAAGTTTTAATTCAGGAAAGCAAGACGTTTGTCATGAGTAAGCAGGGTTTGGTGAGTGTACTTGTGTGTGTGTGTGTGTGGGGGGGGGGGGGTGTAGTGTTGGTTAACAGTTAACGACAGGGTCAAAGGACTGATTTAAATGTTGTGATGACTGTGACTGCATAAGAGCATAATGTGTGTGTCTATTGCAGTTTCTTAATTTCATTTCATCAGATTCTGACACTCTGACTGTAAGGTTCACTGGGGCTTCATCATAATACTGTAAGCTCAGGGACTCTGCTTGAACTACTGAATCCTTATGTGGGCCTGTAGGTTGTAACGGGTATTTGTATTGAACTCAACAGTCCTTAATGGTGATTTGGTTATTAAGCTCAGTATGGCCGCCATAGAAGCTTTGAGGATGTTGTCACTGAAAGGTTGGCTTTGTGCATGCAACCCAGGAAAAGGTCTGAATTAGTTATTACAAGCAAATGGTAAACATGTTGTCCCCCACCAGTGATGTAGTTCCACCCTTGGGTCAGTCAGTGATTGCTGAGTGTACTTGAAATATGAGTGAAATTGTAGAAGCATTTTCGTATGGGACAATGAAAGGACAGATTGACCATATATTTCTGTTGCCTACTCTCCTCAGAATTAGGCTTACAAGTTATATCTTGAAATGTAGTAACTGTAATTGTCCTGTTTTTACTCAATACAGTACAAAATATAAGAACTACAATACGCCACAAATACAATCCGTACATTACACAATGTACACTACAATACAATTTATAATACAATATACACTATAACATACAACACCAGGAGCATGAGTGTTATGAATAATATAAATGCTAAATGATAAGTGATATATGGTATTGCACAGTATGTAAGTGGTAATATGATATAAGTAGTCAACACTGACAGCACAGTGGTAGTGCAGTGATGAGTGCAATAACAGTACAACAGTCCAACAACTGTACAATAACTACAGTGTCTTGTGGTTAGAGGTTTGCCCAAAAATTCTCCATTGACTCTCACTTCAACACATCAACCAGTCTGATGTCTCCAAGTGTGTAGCGTGTGTAGACTATTATGTTACCTATGATAACTTTAACTGTACTGCTTTACCACTGAGTCCCCATTCATTGTCTCCCACATTGTATGATAACTTTAACTGCATGACCTGCTTTACCACTGAGTCCCCATTAATTGCCAATGTCGCCCCCTAGCGGCACAAAGTCAACATTACAGTGTGACTAACTAACGAACTAACGGACGGAGACCGATCCATAGTCCCCCCTTTGGCGGGGGACAATTCATTTCTGAGCAAGTTGCTTTCAACATTTCTGTCTTCTGAGTCTCAGGCACTCTCCATAAATGAAACAATGCTTATTTCATGGCAAACATGTCAAAATTCTGCAGTATCCAGCATAGACATGAACATTACCATGATACATTGGGAATGGTCATCCCATTCAAATGTTTTTCTTTCCTGCTTTGCACGCAACAACAAAGTGAGTGGTTTTCCAGTCACAGAAAAATTGGGTTGCCTTTGTAGTAAGTCCAGGTTGGAGGCTTGGTGGACAAACACCCAGCTGTCAGACTGATGAGCAGTATAAGAAGGTCAGCATTAGAATCAGTGTGTCATAACACAATGGAGTGCTTAATAATCACTCTATCACAGGAACATTTCAAGTGTGAGATGGCATGACATTTTTTGAACACTGTCATTCGGTGTGAGAGGGGCAGCAACGCAATCAAAGCTCTCCTGAAACAGTTGTCAGGCCATCTTTGAGTTCTGATAATATCAAACCAGATTGACTTGATCATAGGGAATTCTGCAAGATCTTTTACACTGTGGTACAAAGGTTTGATCAGGCGCTGTGATAGCTAGAGATAAAGACAGACTGGTTGTTAGATGTGAGATGCTGCAGTTTTTTGGCGGTTCTCTAATGTACAGCTGTCTTAAAACACTACTATGGCAAGAGGTTTTCTTTAAATATGTGTGCGTGTGTGCCTGTGTTTGTATATTTTGCAGTCGGCTTATGTGGAATATGAGAGCTTAGCTCTGTTATTTGATTGATTGGTGCTGATTAGGTGTGTGTCCTTCAATGTGCAGTGGTGAACCTCAAGCTGATATGCCTACATGGCTTTGAGTTCTTCATTTACCACAGTGAATGTGTCCGTGTGTGTACCCTTGTGCATTTGTGCATTTGTGTGTGTGTGTGTGTGTGTGTGTGTGTGTGTGTGTGTGTGTGTGTGTTCTGACAGAATGTCTTACCTCACTTCGAGGAATTCCCCCCAAGGTTTCTCTCCTGTGTTTGTTCAGCATTTTGTTCGTGCTTCACTCCTGCCATTGAAGCGTGTGTCTGTGTGAGACAGGGGGAGAGAGAGAGAGGGAGAAAGAGGGAGAGAGAGTGTATTTGTAGAAAAGGAAACACACACGTACACATGTAAACACACAGGACAAAGTAAACACTATTTGGCCTTTCTGTTCTGAACAACTCATCATCTCTGCTGAAGACACCAGATGACCCAGATAGGTTAAAACATCCTACCACACACACACACTGACACACACATGCAAGCAACACTCACTTGCATGCAGGCACATACATGTGAATGCAGACACAAACACACACACATACACACACAAACAAATATGGAAACACAGACACACCCACACAGAGACACAGACATATTGTAGACACACACACACACACACACACACACACACACACACACACACACACACAGGTCAGAGAAGGTGTTGCACAACTGTGTCTGGGTAGCTTTTAGTGCATTGTTATCTGTTTCCACCCTGTTGACTTTAAGATTAACTCAAGTTATGCAATCAAATTACTTACACACATTTTATGCCCATGTGCATGGAAGTGCGCGCACACACACACACACACACACACACACACACACAGTCACACGCACACGCTTGCTTGCTTGCTGTAGATTTTCGAAAGTATTACACTTAAGCTACTTTAACCGTACCAAATTGTAATGTATAAAGAAATGGTAATGATCCTTGCAGAGAATGGCCATCCTTGTAATCAATGCCGTGCTTTAGCCTTTGAGTTTCACAGGGACTAGAAGCTAAACCTTGGCATACACATACAGTGTTTGTGCCATGTAATCGCCATTGAGCCAGGGAGTGGAATTCACCCTGGCAGTGTTCATGCCTTGTTACACTCACTGTGCTGAACAGAGACTAGAACCCGAACCCTGGCAGTGACAGGACCACAGTACCTTTTTATAGAGAACCCCTCGCATATCTTTTCAATTTCTCCTCTTTTTTCCTCCCATAGTTCTTTCCTTATCTGTTGCCTTCCTCTCTCAGTGCTGTCTTATCTGTCCATGCCCCGCTACATATCACTCCATCTCTCCAGATCCTCCTCTTTCAATCTCTCTCTTTCTCATTTCTATCTTTATCTCCCCATCTTTCCCCATCTGTTTCAGCTGTTTTTAATCAAAGCTACTTCGCTCTGGTGGCTCTCTGAGCAAATATAATGTGGCAAAGAGTGTCGCAGAGATACGCGCACAGATGTACACACACAAACTCCAGCACATGCACAAGGACAATATATATGTTGTCAATCTTTCTGAGTGTGCCAACCTTTTACCATCATTTGGTGCGTCTGTCCATTCTGAACACATTCTTTGTGACCCACATTCACGTCTATGCAAAGAAATGCATAGGCATAGGAAATAAGCACAAAGAGTTACACAGACATACACACATACACACATACA
Organism: Centroberyx affinis; assembly: GCF_046629955.1. Classification (NCBI taxonomy): domain Eukaryota; kingdom Metazoa; phylum Chordata; class Actinopteri; order Beryciformes; family Berycidae; genus Centroberyx; species Centroberyx affinis. The sequence continues at coordinate 204,894 of NW_027279828.1, read as the reverse complement.
CACACACAGGTGCAGCCAAGTAAGCACACATGCATTCATGCTCTCACACAGGCATGCAGACTTGAACTAGGCGTTGGTGATATCAGTGAGAGTGTGATGTCATGGTCCTTGACTGTGTCTGAGAACTCAGGTTGGCCTTGTCTTTCAGCACACACACACACACACACACATATGACATACACATACACACTCACTCACACACACGCAAACATATGCAGACATGCTTGAGCATCCAAGCATACAATTTGCAGCATAAGAGCCATAATAACTTTTCAAAATGGAGAAATGTATTTTTACCCTGGGCTCTGATGCTCATGTAAACATAGTTTTCCTCTTGGCATGTGGAGAACCACCTGAGTCAGCCCCGCGACCCATTTCTGTTTCCAAACAATTTTTTAAGCAACCATTCAATCTAGTACAATATCCCATCAAACCCCAGTGAACTGCAGCTATGATGGATTGATCCGAGACATATTACATACATAATGGATACATAATGGGTTCCAAATGTTTGTGTGTGACCATATAAAATGTAGAGGTGATGGAGGGGAGGAGTGTCACTTAAGTTTTTGGAATTCATGAGTCACACATAGGACACCCTATGTAGAACAACTCCCTGCCTGCCCACCCACCCACCCACACACACACACACACACACACACATACACATATATATAAACACAATTACAGGATCTCCCTTCCCAGGGAATCCCCCATTACACATGTTCCAAACACTTGTCATCTCAAACACACACACATACACACACAGACAGGTTGCGTGCAAAAATTGTATGAGCCAAAGCTCCCCCACCCCTAGACATTTGGCAGACAGTCTTTTCCTCCCCTACACAGAGACAATAGGGTGGTGACCACTTGGACAGTACAGGAGAGGAGTGTGTGTGCGTGTGTCAATGTGTGTGTGTTTTTGCATGCATGAATGTGTATGGCTGTGTGTTTTTGCCAGTTAATTTTGAGTCATGGAACAGTGGATAAAGAAGAAAGTGACAAGAGAGAAAGAGAGAAGGGAGGGAGATGATGCCTTGGCAATACTGTGGAGGCAGGTGTAGGGTTAGTATATGTGATGATGCGTTTCAGGCTAGCACAGATTTTAGGGGGAGGAGTAGAGGGGAGCAGTGGAGAGGTGAGAGCTTAGAAGGGAGCTTAGAAGAGTTAGAGGACAGGAGATGAGGGCAGGGAAGGGGAGAGAAGGAAAAAGGTGTGTAGAGAGAGATATGCCAAGTTTAAAGACCTGTCCCAGCACTTTTCTGCCCCATCAGCTTAGAGAGAGACAGATAGACAGACAGACAGCAGGCCAAATGGACAGAGCGTAAGAGAGGAGATTGAAGAAGAGAGGGACTGATAGAGGACAGGAGGGGAGAGAGAGAGAGGGGATAAGATATATGGAGTAGAGAGAGGAAGAGTAGGACAGATAGAGTATAGAGTATTATACATTGACAGATTATCTGACCACAGTGTCTGATCCAAAATTAAGAAAAACCATGGCTATGTGCAGACTCAGTGAACATAGCTTGGCCACTGAGGCCACAGACAGATTGTGTTAATTCTGCACACTGAATGAGTTGGAAACTGAATTAACCTTGCTCACCTCATGCCCCAAATGCAACTGTTTTAGAGAACATTTCTCCCCAAAGATTATCCAAATGCACTGAATGTACAAAACTCACCTCCTTTCATGAAGAACACTGATGAGGTGAATCCAGGTAAAAGCCATTATCGCTTATCGTTTCCCTTATTAAATCTCTACCAATAACAGAGGAGGAGATGTAGATAAAGAGAAGCAGACGAGATAGAGAACGGTTTTTAAGCTTTGAGACAATTGAGATTTGGATTGTGACTACAATTCAATATCAAGAAGACGTCCCTATTATTTTGTACATTCGGTGTAAATCAAGAATCTGAAAGCCAAACCACAACCCAAAAATTACTATACCTCCATGGTGAAATGCCCAAAATGTGGTAGAATAGCAGCAAAATTCACAACACTTGGTGGAGTGGAGTGGAGACTAAGAAGTGGTCTCCAAGTGGAGACTAAGATTGATTCAGTTGCTAACTCTTTCAGTCACTTGTTAATTCAACATCACTGTGAGTTGTGCATAATCATTTTGCATTCATTTCTGTTCATATCTGTCTGTCTTATCTATTTCTATCTATATCTCCTTTGGCTATGTTAACACAATTTACTGTGCCAATAAAATACCTTTTAAATTGAATTGGATTGAATTGAATGGGGGACAAATAGAGGAGAATGAGAGAGGGGGCTAAGGAGAGAGAGAGAGAGAGAGAGAGAGAGAAAGAAAGGGAGAGAGAGAGAGATGATGATGAGTCCTTGTAGAGTTCAGCTGGTCTTGGAGCCCAGCCATCTGACTGACACAGTGGACACAGATAACAGAGGAGCAGGGACGGGAGGTGGAGAGGGAAAAAGAGGTGGAGGGCAGATGGAGAGAGACAGAGGATAGGAACGGTGCAAGGAGCAAAAAGGGGAAAAGAGGTTTGGCCAGAAGATGAAAGAGGAAATGAGGGAGATAGGAGTGGGAGAGGGAGAATAAAGAAGGGCAAGAAGGAAATGAGAGTTTGGGGAAAAGATGGAGAAGAGGAAGAGAGAGGTAGAGATGGAGAGGAAGAATAAGCTGCGAAAAGAGAGGTAGGGGAATTAAGGGAGTGGACTAGGGAGGGAGAGAGGAAGATAGAATTGAAGGGGAGATGGGGGGTAGAGCGTAGACGAAGAACAGGAGGAGGGAAAGAGAGAGAGAGATGGTGACGTCCCCTAATATGAAAGCTTGACAAAAAATACAGCTGACAAGCAGGTTCAGGTATAGAGAAAGAAACCGTGAGGTGAGGGAGAGAGAGAAGAGAGGGGGATGAAAAGAGAAGAGACACGAGCTATGACAGAGACAGCGAGAGATATGAAAAGAGACAGAGCAGAGGTGTGAGAAGAGTGATACAAAGTGCATGCCAGAAAGAGAGAGAGAGAGAGCGGGGGGTGCTGAATAAGCAGTGAAAGAGCAAGAGATTGAGGGATTAGAGGAGACTAGAAAGACAGGAGGAGATGAAGTTTAGAGACAGGGGGCACCCCAAAAGAGAGAGAAACACTGATGAATGAGAATGAGGGATGATAAGGAGAGAAGAGAAAGGGAGAGGGAGAGAGGGTAAACAAAGAGAGATAGAGAAGTTTAAAGAGGATGTAACTTGGCGGGGCAGTGAGCTTGTCCCTCAGCTCGCTCTCTGTCTCAGTCCTTGACACAAATAAAGCTGACGTGACTCAACACTAAATGCACGAGAAAGCTGCTGAACTGTTTGTGTGAGCGTGTTGGAGACAGAGAGATACAGTCAAGTTGTGTTAATTTAACTCTGAGTTAAATTAACACTGACAATTGTACTGTAAACTAAAACTAGCAGAGTGCTAGTTACAAGCTTGCTGTGTGGGAGAGTATGGATGAATAATGCAAAATTGTTATTCATTAGCTGTGTTATGAACAGTTTTTTTTATATAATTTGTTGTCATGGTTAAAAGGTATGACAGATTTATTTCAAGTGGAAACCTTAATTTGATTGAAATGTATTTCAAGCAAAAGGAAACCTTAATTTGATTGGAGTCTTTCCAAGTAAAAAATTAGTTGGCTAACGATATTAAATTACACAGATGAAGTAAAAGTCTTTTATGGGCCTTGACACTATAAATTGGAAATAGTCCATCATCAAAGTTATCTGATATCTATATGTGAGATCCATAAAGTGATAGTGGTTAAATTGATTAAGTGATTAAAACACATGACGCAGTTAACAAGAAAAGATAAATTCAGGGAAAACTGCAGTACAATGGCGACATAATAGTGGGCAAAGTAAAGGCACATTCCAACACGTCAAACCAGTTCAATACAGTGTTGTTTGTTTGCAAATGAGTGTTACATCAATAAACATGCAAGTCAAACTGTAGGTTGAAACCACATCACTTCCTTCACCGACATTCATCTTCTACATCACAACGATAAGCAACCGGCAAGCACACTTATTAACGTAAACTCTGAAAATCAACAATGGAGACCAATCATAGCTGCCAAAAACAAACACAGACAACATTGCTATCATATGCACACACTTACCATTGCTATCAGATCCATGCTAACATTTAGTTACAATCCCCAAAATCTATACATCCCCAACACTTTCAAACTATCTCAAGGGCCCATGAACAACAATGGTGATCATTTTAAGGTTTGATGAGCAAGCTGACAATTAAGAGTGCAAAATAGTTCACAACAACAATTTCATCTACAACTATCATCACAGCTCAAGGCCTTCTAACACTCAGTAAGGTACTGTAGAAACAAAGTAACAGTTAGAGTTGGGGCAGTAGGGATTTGAAAATTGTTCAGGCTATATTCAATACCGCAATATCATTTAGGTTCCATTTTCTATTTAAATACCACATTATACTTGCTATTTATGAACTCTTGTGTGTAACAGTGCCACTGGTAGTTGCGGCTGGGGCATTAATTACACTGATATCCCCTCAGACAAATGTCACCTAACTTGGAAACAGCCACTCTGAGGGGATTGCAAAGAAAATTAAAAAGATCTCTACTGTGGCTGTGTGGCAGTTCTTTGGGTTTAAGTCGGATAATGAGGGAAAGCCGGCTGATTTGAATCAAGCTGTAGGCAAGCTTTGCATGAGAAAGCAAAGGATGGATGTTTAACGATCAAACGCAGGGTACTGACCCAATTTCCAAGCAGCTTAAGCCAGGCAAAGTCAACACGCTTGTCTTTTTGGGCAGAAACCTTGAGGAATCCAACATTTGAAAGCTTTTCAATACCTGTTGAAACTTTAAAGTCGATACAGATACAAAAAAGCGGTGCGGTACCAGTGGGTTTCTTCTTTTTTCGCTACCCAGGCCTAAGTGAGGGTGAGAACATGACAAGCGGCAGAAGTGACACTGCAGAAAGATGAGAGCAGGAGCTGCTCTCACCCCAGGAGATCTGTCACTGCTGAAGGAAAGAGATAAATACTGTGTGTGTGTTTATGTGTGTTGTGTGTTTTATGTGTGTGTGTGTGTGAGAGAGAGAGAGAGAGAGAGAGAGAGGACAGAGAGAGAGTTTGACAAATCCTCTTGTGCAGTGTGAGAGTTATGTCTTTGTTACTCTGACAATGGTGCTCTGACACAAATGAAAAAGACCCTTTTTTCCTCCACTGTCAAACACTTTTATCTTTCTCTCTCCGTCTGTCAGCATTTCTCTCTATATATTTCTCTCTCTCTCCCTCTGTGATTCTCCATTTATATATCTCAGCATTTCTCTCTTCCTCTCTGTCTCTCTCTCCCTCTGTCTCTTGTCCTCATTAGCTTCTACTCTCCTGTTTTTTTTTCATCATCAACTCTCTGAATTTGGTATCTGAGCAGCAGAGAGTGAGGAAGGGAGAGAGAGTGGAGAGAGAAAGAGAGAGAGAGAGAGAGGGGGGGGGGGGCAGAGAATACAAATACAGAGAGAAGGAGAAAGAGGGGTAGGGAACATTGAGAGGAGCAAAACACGACAGAGAGGAGGCACTGTTAGAGGGACATCAGAGTCAAGAAAGAGTGAGAAAAAAGTTGAAGAGGCAGAAAAGAGAGGAAGAAAGAGATGGTGAGCGAGAGTTATGTGCTATGTGTTATGTGCTCTTGTAGTGTGGAGCCTGCAGCAGGATAAGTGATCCCAGTGGTGGATAGAAGGTGAGATACACACTGACAGTCAGACCACTGCTTAACCCTCCTCACTGCCCACACACACACACACACACACACACAGGCAAGGACTGCACTTGGGGCACATGCTTCCTGGCACACATGCATACACAAATGCACACTTGTAAAGACACACACACATACAGCTGATGTGAGGCAGACAGACTGAGAGCCGGATGGCTGTCAAAACATCAGTGTCTGCTCTACATCACACACAACGCTCAGAGGGAACACACACACACACACACACACACACACAGACATACATCAGGGTCTAGCAGCCGTCCAAACAGCCCTCAGAGGGATCGAGGCTGATATTCAATCAACTCATTCTACCCCAGCTGGAGCTTGGCTAACGCACACACACACACACACACACACACACACACACATACACACACACACAGACGTAGAGAGAGAGGAGAGGGGGAAATAAGTTACTGAGCACAGCATCAACCACATCTTTCAGCTACGTTCTTACAAAGTTAATTGTTATAAATGTTTGAAAGAGACACAGAGAGACAAAGAGACAGAGAGGGAAAGACAGTGGGAGAGGAAACAAGTAAACTCACAGAGGTTATGCCCACTTGATGTTTGTGTGTCTTTATGTTATTGTACGCATATTTGTATGTGTCTGTGTAAGTGCATATGTGCTTTCCTACGTGCATCTGTCTGTGTGTGTGTGTGTGTGTGTGTGTGTGTGTGTGTGTGTGTGTGTGTGTGTGTGTGTAGGTGTGTGTGTGTGTGTGTGTGGGGTACTGGGATAATTGATTGTCCTCGTCAGCCCTGCTGTTCAGGCTGCAGTAGCTGTCAGCAGGAGCCAACTGCTACTCTAACAAGCCTCACACACACAGATACACACACACACACACACACACACACACACACACATTATCACATAAGCCCTTAACGTAGAAATTCATTCATGCACAGGCATGCACGCACAATAATACACGCACACACAAGTAGTTTAAGACATACATGTAGGCACAAACACGTACAAACACACACAGACAGAAAGAGTTTATGCATGTGCAACCTGACCTGGGTGCATAATGTTGCGTGATTGTGTCTAAGCTGCTATTCTTGTTTGAATGACAGCAGTCAGAAATATCTGAAGAATCCCTTGGCATTTCCTGACACATGTCACAGAATGAAAAAGCCCAAGTCCCAAATCCCAAACCTCAAACCACAGGAGATATTGTTTCACTCTCTATTTGATGTGCTAGAACAGCGATCAGTGGTTTGTACCGCTCCAAATTTAGATGTATTGTATCTGATGGCATCCAGTCAAATTCTTAACATTTAGATATGAAGTGGAGAGATAGCGAGTGAGATTATGCACACAGCACAAAAGTGGTCACACCCTAGTTCACTTGCACACCCGCAGACACACACACACACAGGGAGGATGTTGTTGATGAAGTCTCGGTAAATACGCTCCATCATGGTGTAGGAAGGTTACGCAGGGACAAGCCCCTCTCATCCCTCATCCTCCCATTTCTCATCCTTTCCCTCTCTCCCTCCCTCACGCCCACCTTACAATCTGTTGTTGCAACTTGCGCTGCGCTCCCACACCCACCAACCTGCTCCCCTTCTCTCTCTCACTCTCACTCTTTTTCCTCCTGCACTCATGGTTTTCCGTCTCTCCTTCCCACTTTGCCGTCCTCTGTCTTATCTATCACTACCTCCCCCTCTTCCTTTCTTTCTCTCTCTCTCCTCTCTGTCTATTTCTCAGGCTCTCTCTGTCTCCCTCCCTTCCTTCTCCATCTTGCTCTCTCTCCCATCATTCTGTTTGCAGTGTGGTTTTCTGGGAGATTTGTTTTTCATCCTCCTTATTTAGCGAGATGGATCGTCCTGTCAGACGTTTCTCTCGGACTCCTCCTCCTTCCTTCCCCCCTGCAACACTGTATGTGTGTATGTGAAGGAGACTGCGTGAGTGAGTATGTGCATGTGAGAGCGAGCGTGTGCAAGAATGTGTGAGTGCGCAAGTTAGTTTGCCTGTACGTGTCTTTCACATGCACACACACTGAGAGTTTGCACACGTGTGAGTGTCTGTGTGCGTGTACTGGTGTGTGTTCTTTTCCTGTGAATCCATACATCTTTCATTATGCATATGTCAGCATCTATGGCCAACATACAGAGCCTCACTAATCAGAGCCCCTCAGGAACGGAGGCCGTTTGAGTGAGTAAAACATTGGGATAACTGAAATATATTCATCTAGCAGGACAATCTTACTGAAACATCAAATGGTTATGCACATATATTCTACAATTCCCTGCAGTCTTCTTTTTTTTGCTGGTGGATAGTTTTTAATTTTTTAAACCAACAAGGGAATTTGATAGTACATGATATTATTGAAAGAATATTATCATCTCTATTAATGTTATACTATCACTGTGTATTTTGTTCATTAAACCTGTTTGGTAGACCTCTGTCTGTGGCTGATATAATTTAGGTTCTGCTGTACTTAACTGGTGTAACATCTTGCATCATTATATAGGCTAACATGTGAGCTGTGAAACATGCTTTAATGTGCATTGATTAAGCATTCCATCCCCGTCTCTGGCCTTGAGAGCTCAATGTCCTTTTTGCACAAGATTGGCCTCTAACAAGCCCCAAGTGCCCCCCCCCCCCCCTCTCTCTCTCTCTCTCTCCCTCCGTGTGTGCACTTGTTTGTGTTAATCAGTGTAAGTGTGTCTCCATGTATGTGTATGCATGTGCCTGCATCCATTAATATGCATGTTTTGCCGTCCATGCGGATGTCCAAGCATCCATGCGTGTGTCTGTGCGTGCCTCTGTGTTTGTGCGCCATGGCTGCCGGAGTCACTCAGCGCTCAGAGTGCCTGACCTGTGACTGTCCACAGTGCTGACTCAGCCAGGATTCGTTCCCTCTGCATTATTCAGCAAGCTTAGCCAAGGTGCTAAACAGGAGCACATCACAGCAGTGGAGGGTAGCATGCTATGTGGACTAGCACAAGACAAGGAGAACGAAAAGGTGTAAGCCTAGCGCGCTACAGTGATTAGCATACGGAAAAGATATAAAATGCAGTTGCAGTACCAAAGTGATTAGCATTTGTTGGATGAAGTCAGGGCGCTAAAGAGGGTGACATTACAAGAGAGGAGGGTGGTGTGCTAAGTGGACTGGTGCAGGTCAAAGAGATAGTTTAGTGCACTGAAATGATTAACATATACTGTAGAAAAAGGAGAACGAAATGATCCATTGAGATCATGGAGACAGACAGCTGACTTTCTGCCAGGGGAAGGAAAGAGGTGTGACACTCATCAATTACAAAAAAGCAATCATGCATTTATAAGCGTATTAAATGTAAATCAGAGCCAAGGTCGAAGGCCAGAAGGAGGATCCCAATATAATACCGGTATGTTCTCACTGGAATGTATCATGGACTTAAATTTGCTTATTTTAGGTTGAGGAGGTTTGAATGAGAGTGAAAGCAGCATGCCTGTATCAAGATAAAAGTATGATACTTCAGTCTTTCCACTTTTATCTGAACTCTTCCTCTCTAGCAGCATGACTTTGAAATAGTCTGGATAAAGTCTGGAGGCAGTTTTGAGGGATCCCCAGCAATGTTTCCAATATCACAATGAAATCATAATGAATCAAAATCATAATGAGTTTGAGTCCCAACCTGCCAGTCAAAACAGCAGTGTTCTTGTTTTTAACAGCTGATTGAACTGAATGCATCACTGACTCTTTGGCTGAAAATCCCCTGTCGCTCTTGCGATGCTCCTCTATTTGCCTGCTAGTTTACTGTTAACACACCTGTTTGCTAGCGGCATCATGGCAGACAACAGCCTGACAAGGAGATTATTACTTCTAAATCAAGAAGCGATGTTTGAAAGATATTTGGATTCTGCTCAGTAAAAGGCAAGACTCAACTAGTGATTTACCTTTATCTCTTGCAAATGTAAAACAAAACAGCAACCCAAATCAAGAAATTGAATAATGGAAAACCTGCGTGTTGTGACTTAACTCTGGATCTGTTAAGAACACATTGTCCATTCAATGCGCTCTGCTTTCATGTGTCATATGGAAATTTTAACATTAATATTTCAAATCCAGTCGGATTTGACTCATTACAGTCAATTAATTGATAAACTTAATATTTAGGGACAACTGATAGTCCTAATAAGTAGGTCAGACATATATTTCTGTTCTAAATAATTTATAAAAAAATAATAAAGTCTTTTCAGAATGGGGTCCCTGACCTAATGCATATTTAACTGGATGTCCCTGTTATTAAAAAGTTTGGAAACAACTGGGATTAGTCAAATTTACTCGTGATGTATCTCTGCATTATTCAAGCATAAATGCTCCTTAAGGAAAATATTACCACCTCTTCTCAAGTTGCTAGAACACAAATCATCATTCCTCTTTATGAACTTGACCAAATGTTTACAATTACATAACAACGTGCCGAAAAGGTTTGAGGATGACTAAAAACAACGGTGACATTTAATTCTTTCAACCTTCACCAGCGCTCTTCCTCTCTGCTATGTTTTTGATTTTCCACTCCAGTTGGCAGAGTACAGCTCATCCCTCTTCTTTGTACCCATTAGGCTAATTTGTCCCCATCAACAGGTGTTGAGTCATAGATGCCTGAGAGGCACTCGTGGAAGCTAAGTGGATGCTAACGCTAATCAAAGGCTCGAAAGCACTATTGAGACTTGCAGGAGAAGATGTGAGGACCAGCTAAAAAGCTCCAGTACCAAAGAAAATTTGATAGCATTGTGAGTCACGGCTTTCCACTGATGTCCTACTTTGGCTTTCCCTTTGAAATAGATGACAAACATGAGATAATGATGAATTTGCGCAATTGGGCACACACTCTCTCACACACGTGCGCATATCTTCACTGACACACACACACACAGCAGTTAATATCCTTGTTTATTTATGAGGCTAAATCAGACATGCTCTTTGGTGTGTGCAGTGTTTGATGTGTTAAGTTATCTTGGGACTTTTTGAATACATTGTTGACTTTGCTTGTTCTTTTTACACTTGTGTAGCTGTGGCTGTGTCTCTGTGTCTGTCTCTGTCTTTTAATTTCCCTCACTCCCTCTCCTCCCGCTCTCTTTGCCCATTCTGTCCTTCTATTTCTCTCCCTTTCTCCCTCTAGCTGTTCCTCCTTTACCCTCTCTCCCTCCCTCCCTGCCTCACTGTCTGTCCCTCTCTTTCTCCCTTTTCCATCCCACCCTCCTCTTGGTCTCCGTTTCTGTCTCATGCTTGACTCTCACCCCGTTCTCACCTTGTCTCCGCCTTCCTCTATTTCCTCCCCACTTTTCCCTTTCCTTCTTCCTGTCTGTCTGTCCGTCTCTCCCTCTCCTCGTCTCTGTCTGGGAGGATGTCCATCCAGCGCTGTGTGTAGACTGTATGAAGAGAGTGAATTAGCTCATTAAACAGAGTCTTGGTCCTGTCTCTGTCTGTGGCTGTTTATCTAACCTCCTGTGTCCGTGTCACAGGACATGCCTTTGTGTCAGCTTCAAAAGGAATACACACACACATACACACACACACACACACACACACGACTGCACTCACACAAAATCTTCAAACGTAGGTATGTACACACACACACAAACACACACACAGAGCACAGGCACACACATACACACACCCTTTCTCATGCACACTCTCACACAGACACTCTCACACTCTGATGCTCTCACATTGAACAACCCCCCCATTCCCTACACACACACACACACACACACTCACAGTGCTCTAACCCCTCCTAAGAGTGGAGAATGGAGCGCGCCGTGCACCCTGCAGTGTTTTGGATTGTACTAAAATTGTCCCCAGGCAGGGGGTTACAGGGACAAGCGCTAGGTCATGATGAACTTTTATTGTACTGTCTTGAAGAAGAGGAGTGAGAGGGAGAGGGAGAGGGAGCTAGAGAGAGAGAGAGAGAGAGAGAGTGGGAGGAGACTGAGAGCTACAGCAGAGACGTAGAGCGAGAGAGAGAGACCTAGAGAGAGAGAGACATATTTAGAGGGAGTGTGTGTGTATGTGTGTGCACATTTGTGTAGTTTTGTTTACTTGTGAGTCGTTTGTGTGTGGAAAGACAAATGTGTGTTCCTCAGTGTGTTTGTGATGCCTTTCAGTCAGAGTGTGAAGAAATGGACTATATCAGAGCCATCAATATCTACCAGCCGCTGAAGTCTCTGAAGCGCCAATATTTCCCAACGCTTCCTGATAGAATGTTCAATAAGCTAATGTTGCCAGGCAACCTAGACATTTCCAGACAGCAAGCAGAATGTTAGCTAATAAAGCAATGCAATGTGGTTCCTGGAAGTGAGACGATCAGTAGAGGATAGAAAAAGTTCCAGACCAATAAGTGCCACATTTTTTATTTTTTTAGGTATTAGGCTTTTACAAGTCTGTTGTGTGATAAAATTGAGCAGGGACCTGGAAAGAATGGACTGGGAAATCATCATTCAGTGTTCCTAGTCAATTAGTTGGTGTAATGCGCATCCAAAATTGGATATTGATGTTTGGATGTTTTGCATTGTCGTGTGAGTATGAAAAGGTAATGACCAGATTTGTGTTGATTTATTTTTTTCTCTTTTTGGACACACATTTCCCACATACACACTACCAGTCAAAAGTTTGGACACACCTGATTGAATGTGCTGTGTT
>NW_027279828.1:170000-185000 GCF_046629955.1 Centroberyx affinis | reverse complement strand
TCTAAGTTTTCTTATTCAATTGACTGTAGGTATTTTTGTAGCCTGCATGGTTATGTGTTTGTGTGACCTTTACCTTCCACTGCTCCACTAACCTTCCCTGTGCATGTGCGTGTATGTGCGTGTGTGTGTGCGTGTGTGTGTGTGTGCATGTGTATGTGTGTGTCAGAGAATAGTCCTGCTTGTGCCTGTGTGAAAAGGTCAGACATACACTTACACATCCACATACAGGCAAACAAACGCACACTCACCCTCGACCTGACTCTGGGGTAGAGTGCACCAATCCAACTAGACTAAAACCTAGGAGGGTGTGTGAGGGTGTGAGTGTGTGTGTGTGTGTGTGTGTTTTCAAGTTATGTGCATCATACAGTATCACCCATAGCTTCCACGCGTTGCCCTTCTCTACGCCAATCGTAAATGGAGCAATGTTAGAGCTAACCATGCCACAAACTCTACTTCTCATTCTGCACACACACACACACACATGCAGACATTCACAAAATTCGACACACACATACTGTACACACAAGCAAGCATGTACACTGTGGTTTTAACATTGCACCTCTTTGGTGATCCTCACCCCTCTCGTCAGCCTACCTGATGCTTTGCTCAGTCATGTAGATGTTGTGTACAGGATGTGACACTACTTACAAAACCACCAAACCACCCTGGTATAGAAAACCACACTGTTTCTTGAGCTGTGGCTGAAGACACAAAATAGGTGCAGTAGTGGGCCTGATTCTTCTAGTAAGCGCTCCCACATGACAAAAGTGCAAAAATGTTTTAATGAGCCTTGATCCTAGGTTGAGACATAACTCAGTCTGGGTCTTCAAAACTTTAAGAATCCCCACTCTTGGCTGAGGTGATTTTAAACTATGTGGTGGGATGCAGAAGAGGCCATTAGCCTTGTTATAGAGGGTCTGAGTCTGAGCCTGGCCTATTTATGTATTGGGTTGAACAAGTTTACAAAGCACTGGTCAAGAGATTTTTCTTTGCTGAGGTTTTCATCATTTAGACTTATTTTCATATCTTTATTTGTATTGTTTATCTTTGTTTGTATGTGTTTGTGCAAGGGTGTTGTGCATCTGTGTGTATCTGTATTTCTGTGTGCTTGTATGCATATATTTGTTATATGCAGTTGTTTTTGCATGTGGATTTGCAGCTGTCTTTGTGAACTAGCTGTTTGCCTATGCTTGTGTTTTTCTATAAGCGGACTAACTAACTGATTAGTTGTAACCACTAACAGACAGCAATCGCCTCACCACAGACTTGTACCGCAAAGAGGAGGTCATCGCGGTAACGGCAGTGGGCGGGGCCATCTACAGCCCACGCTACCCCAACTCTTACCCCCGCAACCTGCTGTTGTCATGGAAACTGCTGTCGCCGCCGGAAACCCGCATACACCTGGAGTTTGACGCACACTTTGGCCTGGAGGAGCCTGAGAACGGAGTGTGCAGGTAAGAGAGAGAAGAGAGCGTGAAAAGAGACAGATGGAGAGGGGGATGACAGAGACAAGGAGAGAGGATGAGAGCAGAAGGGAGGAGGATGACAAAGTGAAGTGTGTTTGTAAGAGGAGAATAGGGGGTATGGAAAGAGGGAGAAAAGAGAGAGAGCAACTGAATGGGGGAAGGACGTGCAGAATAGTTGGAGGATGAAGCATGGAGGAATGAGAAGAAGATGTGGATGAGGAGAGACAGATGAGAGTAACAGAGAAAAAGGGGGAAGAAAAGGAGAGAGAAGGAATAAGGGGAGAAGGCAGACTGTGACAGTGAGGAAGGAAAAAGCTTGTTGCAGAAAAAAAAGTGTTCAGGCGAAAAGATGTTTGTATAGATGAGAACAACAGTGAGTAAAAAAAAGAGAAAGCGGACAGAATTTATAGAGAAAAGGAGCATGTGAAAGGGGGGAGGGGGGGATTTGATGATGTGCGCTGCGTTAGCACTCCAACAATACATGCATTGACACTGGGAGATTGAAAGGAGACGAGAGAAGTGAAAAAATGGGATGAGGGTGTAATAAAAAGGCAAGGGGGGTGGTATTGGAGAGAGAGAGAGAGGGATGGATAGAGGGAGTTTGCTTTCTTGGCAAGAAGTACAAGAAGTTTGTCCTTGAGGGTTGAGGGGAGAAAATAGACTTTTTAATCCCCATATGCAACTCAGCCGTCTTTGTAAGCACTTTGCTACAAAAGACAAGGGGGAGCAGCAGGGGGAAAAGAGTGGGAGGAGAGATGCGGAAAGGTAGGAAGACGCAGACAGGAACTTGGCCCTGTGTTTCAAGTCTTTTTCTCCACATTCACTGTGTGTATGTGTGTGTGTGTGTGTGTGTGTGTGTGTGTGTGTGTGTGTGTACGTGTTGTGTTAGATAGATGGACTCACTAATTGACTGGGGCATTGATTGCTGGAATGTTTACTCAAAGTCATGCCAACAAAGTTTTCTGACAAAATACTTGTCAGGTATTTTGGCAGGACAGGATAATAGTTTGAGAAAACATCACTAAATAGTCCCATCCCAAGTTTGAGCCCCATAAGGGCTAATGTGTCCTGTTGAAGTGTCCTTGAGCAAGACACTAAAGATGCTATGGATAAGAGCATCAGTTAAAAGATTACTCTGTGATACAGTTTCCTACTGTTCTCCTTTTCTTCTCTCCATCCGTCTATCCACACACGGCCTCCGAAAATGACCATTTTCACCTCATCATGTCAGAAAAGCATGTATTATTTTGTGCTGTATAATTTTCATTCTCAGTCTTTCTCTCCCTCTGTCCATTCCTCCCTCCCACGCCTCCGTCAAACCTCTTGATGTCCCACTCTTCCATCTCTCTCTTTCTCTCTCACTCCAGGTATGACTTTGTTGAGGTGGAGGACCAATCAGAGACCAGCACTATAATTTGGGGTCGCTTTTGTGGGCAGAAGGCGCCGCCTCGTCTCAACTCCAAAACCAACACACTCAGAGTCACCTTCAAGTCTGATGACTACTTTGTTGCAAAGCCGGGATTCAAAGTCTACTACTCACTACTGGTGAGGGGCAGTCATACACACACACACATACACACACACACACAAACACATCAAAAGTCAAAAGTCAAAAGTTTGGACACACCTGATTGAATGTACTATATTTTTCATTCTCTTCAAGCCATTTCAGTCTAAAGGCTTATGCTTAAATGCTTGAAATTTGCTTCTTAGACAAATATAAATAGTGAAGTTGATGCCTATGTATGAATTTCTTTCCAAAGCCTTTGCCTCTCCATCAAGGCAAAGGGCGGCTACTTTAAAGAATCAAAAATATAAGATAGTTTTGATTTGTATAAAAATGTCTTGGTCACTGCATAATTCCATTTGTCTTACTTCATAGTTTTGATGTCTTTGCTATTATTCTAAAATGTGACAAATACAAATGTGTGTGTCTAAACTTGACTGGTAGTGTACACATTGTCGCTGTCAGGTGAAAACCTAATTTCTCTAAAATGTAAAGTTTTCATCAAGTAAGAAAAACAGCCTTGTTTTTAGCTTGACTACCACACACACACACACACACACACACAGAGTGGAGGATGAATCATGTGCTGTCATTTGGAAGACAGCCTAAAGTCATTTTTTTATCACATTGGGTTCAGCCCAGGTACCACAGCAGTGTTCCAGGTAAAATGCCTCAATGCATTAGCGTCTCTTTTATTCTCTCTCACTCTATTACCTCCACTTGACAATGAAAGAGAGAGATGGGACGATGGGGGGGGGAGATAGATAGATGGAAGGAAGGCAGAGAGGGAGGCAGGCCGTAGCAATACCCTTGGTAAAATGCCTAAACGTATTAGCCACTTTGTTCTTTTCTCACACGTCCACTCGACAATGGAGGAGAGATGGAGGGATAGGGGAAGGAGGGCGGGCAAGGAGGGATGAGGATGAGAAAGTGTTCTTTAAAAGGCTGTCAAATGAACGGATAAGGAGATTAGCTTTGTCATGCTGTCAGGAAGAGGAGAAGAAAGAGAGAGACTGCGATTTGAAGATGTTCTCTCTCTTTATAATCAGAGGGGGGAAAGGGAAAGAGAGAAGGAGCAGGAGAGAGAGAGAAAGAGATCTGAAGATGTTCCCTGGCTTCTTATGCTTATGCTTATGCTGATTATGAGTGCAAAAGTGAGAGACCAGAAGAGAGGAAAAGAGAAAGCAAGAGAGACGGGTTTGAACTGTGGCATTGCTCATTATCAGAAAGCGAGAGAGAAAAAAGAAACAGAGAGAAAACTGGTGTGAACAAAGATGCAGTAAAGGGCAAGAGAAAGAGAGAGTGTGTGTGTGAGAGAGAGGAGAGAGAGAGAGAGAGAGAGAGAGATTTGAAGATGTTCCCTTGCTTTCAGGCATATCATCATACAGAGTCGTTTTTATATTACAGCTCCCGTGAAAGCATTTACCTTGGCTCTCATCACAATTTGTACTAAAAACTCTGCACAGCACTGGCAAAAACTCTCTTCATCAGCCATAAACCACTTAAACAACTGTCTCTCTCTCACTCTCTCACTCACTCACTCACTAACACACACACACACACTTTCTCTCTCTACCTCCTCTCCTCACTCTCTGTATATTTCTATATTGGTCAAATGATTATGCCTCTGTGCTTTTAAACATACCTCAACACTTGTAGCTCATCACCTAATTTGACCAGTTTTTCAGTGTGTGTGTGTGTGTGTGTGTGTGTGTGTGTGTGTGTGTGTGTGAAAGAGAGAGAGAGAGAGAGAGAGAGAGAGAGAGAAAGAGAGAGAGACTACTTACTACTACTTACTCAGGCTGTAAAAAACACCATTAGCAAGATGTCAGCCTCTCCACCTTATTCTCTTCTTCTTAACCCTTCTCTCTCTCTCTCTCTCTCTCTCTCTCTCTCTCTGTCTCCCCCCCCCCCCCCCCCCCCCCCCCCCCCCTCTTTCTCTCTCCCTCTTGCTCTTTCCCACACACTCCCCCCTCCGCTAGACTGGAGCAGTGTGTGTGGCTTCATTTAGCCGGTCTAATTTGTTCTCTCCAGACCTGTCGAACAGATAAGAGGGAGGAGAAGAGGGGGGGGAGAGAGGGAGGGAGGGAGAGAGGCAGGGAGAGAATAAGGGGATGCAGTGGAAGGAGAGAACAGGTGTCTGAGATGGTATCAGCCTGTCAGCTAATGACTAAAACAACCTGAACTGAGAGAGAGAGGAAGAGAGAGAGAGAGAGAGAGAGAGAGAGAGAGAGAGAGAAGGGGGAGTTATGAGGAGGAAGAGAGAGAAATGGGAGTAGATAAAAGAAAAATGAAGACGGATAAAAAGAAGAGCGTCAGTGTGAGAGAAATGGAAGAGAGGGCAGTCAACTGGAGGCATGCATGGAAAAAGAGAGAGAAAGAATGCAGAACACCGTTTTACTGAGCTTTATGTTTCATTTCATGTTTCTCTAGACAAACATAAAATTAAACATGAAGTTCAGTCTGTTATACACCTATCACTGACTCCAACTCAACATGCACCTGTTCCCTGAATCCCTGCTTTCTGCCTGTCTGATACAAGAAGACATGTGTCCCCCCCCCCAAAAAAAAAGAAAAAAAACACACCATCTGCAGTCAACACTCCAGTGGAACAGAGCTAGCCAGCGCTTACTCATTATTCATGTCACTGTTTTTCCTCCCAAACATCAATTCTTTGATCCTCCTTGCATCTTGTTTTCAACGGGTATGATTTGTCATCTGGAGTAGAGTCTCAGATGAAGTAATATGTGCTTTTGATCGCATAACATAAACATTTTAAGAGATATTTGTTTATAAAGACTCAAGGAAAATTGAGTCTGAGTGCACAAATCAGCCTCACATTCATTGTTAACATAGCAGCTCCATGTTTTGTCTCTTGAAGACTTCGGATTATAAACTTAGCTCTGACTTTTGCTGTGGAAGAGAGTCGTTTATGTTTGCAAATATTGATTGGATTGTCTGAGATCATAGGAATAACGTAGAAATCTATATCTTAGATGGAATGGAAAAATGTCTATTGATCAGGGAATATGATGCAGGTTCCCAGAGCCTCCTAGTAAGATTCCCAAAATACTCCAGTGGTGATTCAACATGCGGACTTTCCAGACAGACTAGGCTCACAGATATTCCATGGAATATGATAAGAATATATGCCAAGAATGAAACCAAAACACCTGACCTCTCTGCGTGTGTGTATGTGCGTGGGTGGGAGTGTGGGTGGGAGTGTGTGTCTGTGTCCTAATGGTTTATGGGAAATAGGACCAATCATATGCTTTCGAAAACATCCCTATACTGTTTCACTTTTGGTTATGTTTTCACTGTGGCTAAACAGTATTTACAGAATAATTTGAAAAAAAAAAAGGGTCATTTTGGTGACTTCTTACTACTTTCAAGATGATGAAATTTGAGTGTCTGTAGTGTCTTTTTTTCTGTTCAGCCATGATGGATATTGCTGGCCCTGCAAAGTACTCAGCTCTTGTTCTGTTTATTTCAAATGAACTGCCAGAAAGGTAAAACATATCACTTCTTGTGCAATGAAATATTTTTCTTACCCGACTCCAGGTGTTTAGAACATCATTTAGTAAAGACCAGAAGTACCCCAGTAAACTACAGGAAAAGGTGCAGTGCTCTGAATTTTGTTGGATGCAACTTTGACTAAAAATGTATTTTCCTGACTTTAACTTCAAAATTAGCTTTGAATCAGGCACAAATGGGACTGTATAAATGTGGCCGGTGTGATTTATCTAGGAAACCAAATGTCCTCTGGCTATAAGCCTGTGCAGAGGAAGTGGGGGGTAAAAGTGAGCGAGGAAATGCACTCCCCTTCCTCAACATCTCCCACTCTGAAGCACTTAATCCCCAACTGCTCCAGTGGAGTCGCTTAGTGTCCAGCTGTACAAGATGGAGGTTGAACTGGGCAGCTCCCAGGTGTCCCCCCTCCGCTAGACTGCTGCTGTAAATAAGAAATTCTCCATGGTTGAGTAAGTAAAGTAGTTGGTAGTTAAAGCTGCAATAAGTAAGATTTTCTGACCACTAGAGGGTGACAGCAACTGCAACATGTTTGCAAACAAGCTCACAGCAAAGCCACTACAATCCCCCCCCCCCCCCCCCCCCCCACTGCACTACGGAGGCCTACCAAGGACAAACATTGCAAAGCACCGTGCAAAGGCTAATAGCTAAGCTAACCGTAGTGTACGGACAAGTCTCACCGGTCTAGCTTTACCAAAACTTTCTCCCATTGAAGGTTACATGTCCCGCAATGACAAGTGAAGAGGTAGGTAGCAAATTTACTAGTTTAACAAGTTTACTCCCACGCTTCATCGATTCCACCATTACGAGAACATTTTCAGAAATGGGAGGGGGTGAGGGCTGCTTTAAAACAGCGAGGGAGGAGCCAAGCTAGTTTTAAAACAACTTGAAAAGCTACTGAATGGAGCGGGAGGAGCTTCGTTCCGGAGCCGAATTTGACAACAAGCTTTAGAAAAGAGGTGAAAACAGCAACACAGCTGGCTGCTGTGTGGATACTGGTTGGAAGTGGCTGAGAGGGTAAAAGTCTTGGGTGGTGGCTACAGTCTGCATGCTAAGAGTTTGGTAAATGTTCAGCTTTCCATCTACACTACTGGTCATAAACAAGGGAAAGGCCACTTTTCAGAACCCTCTCTCCTCAACTTTTTTTCCATTCCTTTTCTTATTAAGTGGCCCAGATGTGTTGTAGATGAAACATGTGTCCTTATAAGGAAATGAGTGGAGGAATCTGTAAACATGCATGCATGCGCACATAGCCACACACACACACACACACACACACGCACACACACACTCACACACTTGCTCTTACAGGAACCTTTCTGACCTCATTCACAGCTGGCCTGGGTGTATGTATGTGTCTGTATCTGTGTGTGTCTGTGTGTGCATGTGTGTGTGTGTGTGTGTGTGTGTGTGTGTGTGTTTAGACAAGGTCTGCACGCGAGAAGCTGTAAAACAAAGACCCTGCACACCAACAGGCTTTGATGTCAACTCTATTACATACACAGACACAGAAGGACACATACACTTACACACACACACTCGCCAAGTAAGGGTATCGTGTCTTTGAAGTGTGGCTGAGACAGATTTACTGCTCCGCTTTGACCGGAGATGGTATTTAAGACTCTTCAAGGAGAAGCATTCGACAGCCAGTGAGATGTTATGTGTGTGTGTGTGTGTGTGTGTGTGTGTGTGTGTGTGAAGAATGTGATGAGAGAGACAGAGTGAAAGAGACACGGAGAAAGAGAGAGAGTGTGTTCTTGTGTGCGTGTGTGCCAAATGTGTCAGTCTGATGAGTGTTTATCACCTAAACGTGCCTTGACCAGACCCTGATTACTCACACACACACACACACACACACAGGCATGCTGAAACCAGCTTCATTAGAAATTCCTGTGGGATTTTGCTGACGCTCTGACAGTCCATCAGTCAGACAGGCACACACCCACACCTGAATACCTCAGGTAGCCTCGGATTACATGTGAACACTCACACACACACAGATACACACCAGACCTGGGTCAAGCAGCGTTTGTGTATACTTGTTGGTGTTTGTTTTAACCTGCGTGGGGCGGCAGGTTAAAACAAATTGAACAATTCAGATAGCGTCAAGTAGGTTGTCATAGAAAAGTAGAATAAATTGACAAAAATACTGTGATTGTCCAAACTGTCTAGTTCTCATTGTGTTTTGCCATATGTGGCTAATGCTGACTATCTGGCACCTAAGTATAGGATAAAAGAAACGTATTTGCAAATAGTATCCAATGCAGATCTGACACTCACCTGCACCTGTGTCCTACCTTAACCTAAACCTACTTAGTCCTACCTAAACCTTATATGTCATTTTACTGGAACTAGTTTTACTAGCTGATAATTGTGAAAAGTTTTGAGGGTGGAAAACCACTGAAAATGTATTTTACAAGGTCAAAACTGTGTGAGGCATTAATGGAAAAATGAAGCTGCTTGTTTCAATAACTGAAAAAGGTTCTTGGCTTTGATTTTTTGAAGCTACAGTAATAGGTTTCTGCAGGACACTGACCAACTTCATGAGAAACATACACATTCATTGATTCATTCATTCAGTGATCATTCTCTCTTCCATTGTCTGGTTGATTGATTGATGGATTGATTGATTGATTGATTCATTCATTGTGTTTTCCTCTCCTACAGCATGACTCTCCTCTCCCTGCATCCAAAACCAACTGGGAGGCTGTCACCTTGCCAGTGTCGGTGAGTCACGCACGCACACTTTAAATTATAAATTGTTAAAATGAAAATGAAAATTAATTATGCATGCTTGACCTCAATAATAATTAGTAATTTATTTTGCCAGAGCTGCCTCCCAGTCACACACACTGACCATTGATTGTGTGGAAAGAATGCATATTTCTTCTCTGGTTTAGTAGCCTATATAGGTCTAGGGAAGTTTTTCAGCTATTAATTATCAGAATTATATAATTATATTTCAAATCAGAATGGAAGGTTTAAATCACTTTAACTCTATTTCTACCAAGTTTTGCTTGATATTCAGTCAACACCTTGCAGGCTCTGCCCACATGCTCCTGGGTAAAATGAACATATGGATTTAATTTTCTCTAGTAAAACATATGATATTCCAGCATAACTCCCCTGCCCTAGTAATTACTTGCATGCTGAATATACTGTAACACAGATAATGTGATATTACCTAATGACTGGCTTTCAACACTTACACCTGCCTACCTACGTTCCACCACCACCCCCCTTCACACCACACACGCTACACTTAAGCACACGGAGAAACACTGTCACATATCTCCACCCTACACTAATAATTATCATAACATATGGTCTGTTTGTACAGACGCACACACACGCCCACGCACCCACATACGCAATACATTCATATACTGTATATTAATATGCATGAAGCTTGAGATGTGAAATGACGTGCTTCCTCAGACCAATGCTTTTATAAGCACATGTAATCATCGTGTGTATGTGTGTCTGTGTGTAAGGACGGTGGGTTTCAGTGACATATGTAATCATTATAATTTGTGTGCGTTGGGCTGTGTGGCAGTCTTTTTCTGCATGGGTTGAGGATAATTGTGTGTGTGGGTGTATGCCTTTATGTGCGTGTTTGTATGTATATGTCCTTGCCTGTGCAGATGGGATGTACAATACAGTTATCGCTGCTTCCATTTTATTTTCCTTGTAGGCATAAAAGATGGTTCTGCAAGTGTAAAAATCTGCTCATAACTGCAATCTGAATATTCAGAATTATAGTATTTTTTTGTTGACATAGCTCAAATTCAAAGAAAATGCTACATTGATTCTAGTCCAAACACCTTTACCCATCGCCTTTACATTTTGCAAAATTGAAAATACAAGTCGGTTGTCAATTTCTAAGACTCAGCAAGTAAGGTGCAATTTTTCCAGCCATTATGCAAAAACTCACAGAGAATATATATATATCTACTTTGAGCTTTTTCAGAACCTTATTACCCTATAGGCTAGACAGAATGCTGTCACCATTATTAGAAAAAAAAAATAATAATTACCTGAAATTCACTACTCATTGGTTTAAAAATATGGATGATTCCATCCTCAAAAATGTTCTAAATGTGGTCTTAAAATAGTTTTACATTAATCTAAGTAAACAAGTGGAGGATATACTGTATTCAGTATAATTTTGGAGCAAACCTCATGAGCTGGTATGTGATTAGCCCAATAGAACTGGCTGTGATCACGGTTATACTCACATGATAACAGTCAAGGCCCGATTTCCTAAAACACATCAGTAACCCTTCCGTCACTCCAAGTACACTCCAAGGTACTTGTCAGGCAAATACTAGGTATTTACCTAATACATTCATGATAAGACTAGCATGTTACAAAGTCCAGGAGGCCAAGTGCTCCAAAAAGTGTACAAATGAGTAAACTCCACTGTTACCAAATGGTGCTTTTGAAGAAAAATATTAAATGTCAAACAAAACAGAGCCATGCAGGGATATCTTCAAGCGCAGAGAAGGAGAGTAGATAAAAAGCCTTTATTAGAATATGGGCATATCTAGGACAAAGCATTAAAAAACACTCAGGGCATTTTTGTGAAGAGGATGTGAAGAATAGTAAGTTACCATGTAATTACAGCTGTAACTAAGTAGGGAAACCCTAACATAATTCCTAGGAAATTAGGCTACACATTTTTTAGAAACACCTTCTCTACTATACCCATCAATTCCCAGAACAATCTTGTAGGTAATAATGTTTATATTAGCAATAGCCCAAGTTTAATAGTGTACTGGAATTAAGGCAATGTATGAACATATAAATTTGATTTTCACATAGTTGTTCATGGCTCTATCCACTTGGAAAGGGTTTATTAAACTTATCTGCACTGTACAAGAACGTTTTTTTTTTCTGTATGGAATTACCAGGATCCTACCATTTTGCATTTATTTTGCATGAGCAGGTGTCATATTTTTTAAAGTTCCCATGGTGGAGTGAAACTGTCTTAAATTATAATTTTACCTATCTAATTATTAAGTCCCTGTTTTAAACTTTTCACAGTAAATTTTATGGGAAGCCCCAAGTAGTCTACTGATGTTCCTATGTAAGCTTTAATGACTGTGATTTAAATCAAAGACGTCTCCATCAACTCAAACTCCTGGCATTATTCTTATGGCCAACCTTTGTCCTTTGTCCTGTCTGGAAAAGGTCAGTGCCGACTATGGCAGCATTATAGTCTCATGTAATAGTCACTCATAATAATCATACGCACTTGGCTGAACATTAGGGTTACAGCTCCAGACATCCTATCCGGATAAATAGCCTGCAGCATTTTAAAGATCATCTGTGCAATATGTTGTCACTTTTCTTTTCCTGCCAATGTTCATTATAGTGAAAAACTCATAAAATACTGAGAGGAAATCATGTTCCTTCTGAAAAGCAATACCATTATCATTTGAGAATGGCATAATGACTTTAAAAGTATAAATGCCCATAGTTGTTTCTCTATCTCAAACTAGATGTTGACATTCATGAATGAATCCAATAGTACTCGACTGGATCCGATAGACTCAGTTCAGGTTTGGATGACTTTCTCACTGATATTTTAGTGATTCTCAAGTTCACAAATATTGTTGAAAAATAATAATTACTAGTAATTTGGGGGGGGACTTTTGGGGTTTTTCAAGCATTTCCACATTCTCAGCATTTTCAAGAGTCAAGCTCAACCTCCCACCTCCAACTGCTTGCTTTCTGACCCTCGCTGTGTGCAGGACAGCGGCGGGGGGCTGGTGCCAGCGGCGGTGACAGAGGTTCCTTTCTCGGTGGAAGATTTGGACCGGACCATCGCTGCCTTTGACACCGTGGAACAGCTTCTCAGGTCCCTGAACCCAGACACCTGGAGACAGGACCTGGACAGCATCTACACTCAGACACACATACACTACAGATCCAGGGCCTATCATCTGGCCAGCAGACATAATAAAGGTAAGATATCTGTGTCCAAAGCTTTACGGACAGCTTGGGACCTCAGATGATACTGTCCTCCAGATAGTAAGACAGATGTACGTAGGGGTAGACATACATCATCTTTACTTAAACACATATGCATCATTGTTCCATGGTCCATCATCTGGCTTGTAGGTATAGTAAGGGTAAATAATGCACAACACTAAACGCAAACACACACGACTGGTTCACAAGGAATCTGACCTGGTTAATTGGTGCTGACACATTACAGTTTCACATTACAGGATTGCACTAGTCAAAGTGATATCACAAGACCTTACATTTGATGATGGGACAATATCTACTGCATGACAGTACACTAAACATTAACAGACTACAAGTACACATTCAAAGACCAAGAAATGTTTCACTGTCACAGCATTGTCATAGTTAGTAAGCAGTGTAGGCATAGTCACAAATGTGCAAAGTACAACTTGGTTGATAAGTAGCAAAAGATGCATATTGTAAAGACCGGGTCTTAAATAGTGATCTAACAATAGCCAGGGAGTGTTGTGTGTCTGTTTAAATAAAGGCTGATCCCCAATAAAAGCTGGGCAAAAAAATATGGCAGAATTACCCGAAAGGAGTCTAAAGTCATACAAGGCTAAAATATCATTGAAATTATTATTATTAAAATATCACAACATATATGACCAAAAAGAGACGTTCCAAATAGTGGAACACGCTGACATGTTTATCTCGTTGCCATAGATACACACTAAAGCCTTGAAATTCATAACATAAAACATAACCAAACATAACTCTGCTGCTTGGGTCACTATACAGCATTGCGCCTGTTTGTTAGTCAATATGTGACAGAGACCTGATTCTGATTCATTTTTGTTGGTTTGGTAATTTTTGTTTCCTTCTGTTTTGATGCATTGACACTTGGTTTGAGAAGAGTACATAAGAGACATTTTGAGTAGTTGTTTTACGTGATTATTCTAGCCAGTTATTCATGAATATTACTACTACTATTATTATTGTTATTATTGTTATAATTATTATTAGTGGTAGTAGTAGTAGTAGTGGTAGTGGTAGTAGTAGTAGTAGTAGTAGAAGTAGAAGTAGAAGTAGTAGCAGTAGTAGTTTGCCTACACCAGCAATATTTTCAGGCTAAATGCCTAAAAGGCGATTGTATAAATTTGAGCAGCACAATTCTTTACAGAATATTGGTAAATTCTGTCATTTTTAGGCAGACTGGGCACTGTGGGCCTGCCAAAAGAAATAAATACACATAGATTGATAGCCTTAATAGATTGAAAAAGCAATGGGGGGGGTGCTCTAGGAGGACAACTGCCAATGAGAAGAAACTGTTGCAGTGGCGGGATGGTGCAGGTCCCGATGCACTGGAACTGTCTTCAAGAGTAGGAAACAAACAGGTCGGCAGCAATCTTCCTTGCCTTTTTCTTTGCTCTGGCATTGTGTGTCCTCTGATGGAGGGTAATTGGCCGCCAACTACCATCATTGTTCAAATGACACGGTGCAGTCTGCCTTGGAGTAGGAGGCAGAGCCACACCAGACTGTGATGGACGATGTGAGGATACTTTACATGATGGATCTGTAGAATTAGACCAGAACTGGTTGTGACATGCTGAGCTACCAAAGTTGATGCAGGAAGAAAAGCCTCCTTCCAGATGAGATTGGAGATGTTCTCATCCCATTTGAAGGTATTGCAGATGGTGATCCCCAGGAATTTGAATGACTCCGCTGTGTTCACAACATTTCTCTGCAGACTGCAGTGCAGTCATTGGTGTACAGACATTAGCAGGGAGGAGAGAGCACACAGCCTTGAGCTCACCAAGTGAGACCAAGACATCAGGGGGCCCCTTCTCATATACTGGGCCATATTTATAAAACTCAACGTTATAGCATTGCGGTGTGCAACGACTATGGCTCGATAATTTGAAATAATTCATACATTTGCCAGGGCTGTGATTACTGTGATGGAGCCACATTACTGCTGTCTTATGATCAGAGATAGTCCAGGTGACAGCCAATGACAAGCAACATGTTAATGAAGCATTACATATTTAACAGCCACCCTGGTTATCCAGCATGTGTGCGCTGTGTCAAGCCAGCTACAGAGAGACTGCCTCAGCCCATCGGGCCATGCTAACCCTGCTGCCGGGTTTTATGAATAAGGCCTGCTGTCAGAAAGCCCATGTGGAGATATGGAGTCCAGATGTGGAGCTGCAACACGCTGGGCAAGGATGGGATGATTTTTGTTGAATGCGTAGACTGGCATAGGAGCCAGAGGTGTCCAGGTGTTCCAGGACATAGTGGAGGCCCATGTTGATCATGTTGACCGCATTATGATCCGAGTGGTTCGCCGTGTAGACAAACTGCAGGGGGTGTATGAGTCAGTGACATACTTAAGGTAGGACAGGACCAGCAGCTCAAGGCACTTCATTATTATGAAGTCAGTGCCACCGGCCTGCAATCAGTGAAGCAGGTGATGTTGTCCTTTGGAATCGCAACGATAGTGGATGCCTTGAAGCAGATGTG
>NW_027279828.1:112500-165000 GCF_046629955.1 Centroberyx affinis | reverse complement strand
AGTTAAAGCGTGACCAGCAATAGCCACCATGGATGAACAAAGAAAAGAGCAAAACTCTAAGAAAAGAATCTAAGAAAATCCAACGATAAAACACCACAGCTGTCGCCAAAATAATGCAAAATTAAAAACACAGACTCACTCTCTCTCTATCTCTCTCTCTCCCCCTCCAGTTGATCTGGACCGTCTCTACGACGACGTCAAGCGCTACAGCTGTACTCCTCGTAACTACTCAGTGAACCTGCGTGAGGAGCTGAGGGCCACCAATGCCGTCTTCTTCCCTCGCTGTCTCCTGGTCAAGCGCTGTGGAGGGAACTGCGGCTGTGGGACTGATAACTGGAACAGCGGCTGCACCTGTCAGGCCGCCAAGACAACACTCAAACTACATGAGGTAGGCCGGCCACACACACACACACAACCCTGGGCACAGCCTTCATGTCCCTCTATAAAACTCCCCAGCTAAGGAGTTATCGAGGACGATGAGCCAATGAGAGAGAAAAAAGTGAGTGGAAAAGTGGAAAAAGGAGAGAAAGAGAGAGTGTAATATAGGGGGAGAGGTGAGTGAGTGAGTGAGTGAGTGAGTGAGTGAGTGAGTGAGTAGGAGAGAAAGAGAGAGGTGGGAGAGAAAGAGAGATATAGATGGCGAGAGGCAGAGAGTGAGGGAGAAGCTGGAAGAAATTGGGTGTGCAGCACCAGGCACTGCATCAACAATGAAGCAGCAATGCACCACCAGCACAACACCCTCTCTCTGCTTCTGTCTTCCATTCTTCCTTTACGCCCTCGCTCTTTTTCTCTCTCAAATCTATCCATTTCTATCTCTTTGCAATGGACCATTCTACCACTCTCTCTGGGCCTCTATCATCCGCTCATTCTTCCTTTTTTCCCCATTTTCAATTTATCCCTTTGCAGTGCACCATTCTTTTTTTTTCAAGCCTGCCATTCATTCTTTTTCTCTTCCCTCCATCTCTTTGTGTCTTTGTTCCATCATCGCTTCATTATGGAAACATGGTCTGTAGGGCTCTGTCTCTTCTTCTCTCTCTCTCTCTCTCTCTGTTAAAATCGTACAATAGGAATCTAGACAAAACTGGGATTGGGGTTGTAATTGTGCGTGTGTGTGTGTGAGTGAGTGAGTGAGTGAGAGAGAGAGAGAGAGAGGAGAATGTCTCTGTGTGTGTGAGAGAAAGAGAGGAGAGTTTGTGTATGTACATATATGCATAGAACTGCATGCATGTCACACACACTTGCAGGCATAGACCTGCTACTGCTTCCTTCACTGACTTCACTTCTGAAGAAACACATTATTACTCACACCATTGTTTCAGTGCTAGGAAGTCCTGATATAAATCATCGGCAGCCTCCCTTTCACTGGGGTTTGGAAAACAAATTCACTGCATCAGTTGCGGAACAATTTGTATTTCCAGCCTGTTTTGACATTGGAAGTGACTACTGAAAACGATGTGACACTCTGCAATAAAGACACTTTCAGGGAAATATTGACCTAAACCTGACCATAAAATCAGTGTCATAGTTCATTTACAAAACCTCAATGAAAACAGCCAGTATGAAGTTTTAACAAAAGTGGGAAATGGGGGCACTTTGCTTGGTCCGATAAAGTAACCTCCATTTTGGCACCACATTTGTAAATGCTTACTGCTTAACCTTTTATTTACAGCTACAATATGCAACCTTTATGGCATTAAAATAATAATAAATAAATAGGATTTGTGTACATGCCTAAATATCCTCGTTTGCCTGAAATGAGATTTTTCTGCGTATACCATTTGTGCAGGGAAGTCAGAGCAACAACAACAATAGCAGAATGCAGCAAGAAATGAAAGAACATCAACGCTAAAAGTGCAGCAGACAAGCCCTGTTCAAAAACACGTGTGATCATCGGCACTGACACTTTATTGCAGATTGCCTGTGTTCACCATCTGCTTCTTCAACGCTTGTGGTGTCTTTACAGATGCTAGCTATGTCAGACTACATGCTATTTCAACGTAAACAGCTCATCAACATGAGAGAAAGTGTTGCGTGGGAAGTTGAACAACTATGGGGGAGGAGGGCAGGACTAACAAGGCACTTCCAGTCTCAAGGAAAAACGTTGCATATTTTAGCTTTAACAGAAAACTTGATGCCATTTTGGCATCGTTTTTGACATTTTCTACATTTTAGAGCAAGGTGGTTCTGGGAAGCTGGAAGTTATTGCTGAGCCTTCTTGTATTGTTGTAGATCTCACTCAACGATTCAAGTAGTTGTCAAGGTGCCCACTTGATAATCCCAATGACACACTCGCACTTACCTTTTTCTCTTACACAGCTAAGGTTTCTGAGGAAGTGCATGTCCAAGGTTATGGTAAAGAGATTTTACCTCAGATCCTGTACATTTGAAACTGAGATAATTTGAGGTATAATTCCAGATAGGTGAGAGAAGTCAGGGTGTTTTCTTGCCTTGTGCCCAATGCATGCTGGGATAGGCTCCAGCTCCCAGTGATGCCGAGAAGAAGTAAGCAGGAAAAGAAAATGAATGAATGAATGAATGAATAAATATGTGTAAATGTCGGTTTGTCTTATCAAGCCAAACGGTTAAAACAAGAGGGATTCCAGTATGTCTAGGTGTGTTTGTTTAGGTGTATAAAGGGGAATGGTGGGCATGTAATTCATTGGTTTCATAGCACACCGCTGCTCTCTGAGAAACCTCGCCTTGCCTATCTAATCTATATTTTGACTTCCGCTCATGTCAGTGTCAAGTTTTTATGACACACGCGGCATCAATCCTCAGTGGAATGACATCCTCTCCCTCTCTTCTCCTGTCATCCTCCATGTCTTTCTCTCGTTTGTTGGACTCAGATTACAGCAATTTGTCATGAGTGACGCTCTGTAACATCTGGCTTTACATCTGATTCTCATCATTCTCTCTCTCCTTTTTTTCTGTCTTTACAACACATCTCAACACATACAAACAATCCAGATAACAATGCGTGTCCTCTTCCCTCTCTCTCCCTCCCTTCCGTCCATGCTGCCTCTCTCCCCCGTCTCCTATAGGTGCTGAAGTACGCTCCGGAGGTGACTGGCTATCAGCGTCATCGGAGGCCCCGGGTGCGCTGGGTCATAGACGAGATCTTCCTCACGCACCATGACAGGTGTGAGTGTGCGTGTCCCTCCCGGCCCCCTCGCTGAGACGCTCACCCACAGACTGACACACACACACATTGTGGAACTGTTGGACGAGTGGTTCTTCTTCTATCCATTTTGAAACAGACTTTGCATTTGTAGCAGCGACGCAGACACACATGCAGGCAAAGAATCTATAATTTGAATGACAATCCACAACTTGTGGCATACGTGATGACATACCTTCTCACACACACATCACACACATCAAGAGTACAGAAATATACCTTCACACACAGGCACACACACACCAAATAACAATACATTTTCTTATACAATTAAACGACATGCCTTCCCCAGTAGGCAGACCAGCCTTGTAACTGCATAGCCATTTCCAGACAAATACATTTTTTCATTCAGCCTCCCTGCAACATGAAATCTAAATTTTCCCTGTGTAGAAACATCAGCCATGAAACATCACATCTGTGCCACAAAGGGTTAAAACAACAGATTCTCTTTTCCTGGGATTAATTCACTTTCAATTCAATTTAAACATCCAAACATTAAAAAACATTTCCCATAATAAAATGTCATACCAAATATATGCTCAAGAGAATAAATGCTCTATCAATAGCAAATGAATTGCACTTACCGTTTACATTTTGAGTAAACAATTTCAATTGACCAATTTGATTGAATTGGAATTGAAGTGACTCCAACCTTTCTGTAAACACAGTCTTTTGTTTCTGTTGTGTGTCATTATTATGTATGTATGTATGTATGTATGTATGTGTGTGTGTGTGTTCCTTCATAATTTAATATCCCTGTTTCTAGAAACTTCACGTGATTCTCCTGCCAGCAGCTTGGTGAGATGAGTGAGTGTGAGACAGAAGGAGGGAGGAAGTGAAAACCAAAATAACACTTTATCTTGGTGTGGCAACTCGCAATCGCACACTCACACACACTCACACTCTCTCACACACACACACGTACACACCAGACACCATGGCCTCCACTCCTACCTAAAGAAACAACAAATGTAGTTATTTATACAGAATTCCTTGCTGTTCTATTTTCCTGTGAAGTCCTCCTTTGTTGTTGCTTCCGATAAAGGGATGCGTCAGAGGAATACACTCCCCCCTTTTCTATCCCTCCATCCCTGCCTCTATTCCGATGCCCCCACCCTCCCCTCCTTTCCTTCTCTTTCTCCCTTCATCCCTCGCTCGCGGACACATCAAAGGAGATTTTGGATCAGGCCGCTGCACTCTGCCCAGTGTTCCGTGCGTTCCTAGCATTCCGACTCCCAACTGGAATTCTGCTAACACGGATAAACCGTGACCTCCAGGCTCCCGTACAAATAAGAGAGAGAGAGAGGGAGAGAGAGGGAGAGGGAGGGAGAGGGAGCCAGGCAGACACAGAAAGAGAGTGGAATGAGAGTGATGTTCTTGGTGTCGTTCCCTCCTCTGTTGAAAATATAACTGATACTTTGACATTCCTTTCCTTTGACATTCCTTACTCAAATGTGTGTGTGTGTGTGTGTGTGTGTGTGGTGCCGGTCTGCCTGTAACAGTTCAGGAAGAGGTGCTTTTGTTTAAGGGGTGGAGGGTTACCAACAGTCTGTGAGAGCTGGCAGTGGATACGAGGATGTGAATGGTGGGCATGTGACTGTGTGTGTGTATGTGTGTGTGTGTGTGTGTGTGTGTGTAGGTAGGTAGGCAGGTAGCGTATCAATGGCCATAGAGCAGGAATTACTAAAATTAACTAAAATGGCTGCCAACGACCTCCATTTGTCATTTCTATACACATGACCCGACTGAGAAATACAATACTTTGGCTCTGTCATCTCTCCACCTTTATCTTCCGTGTCCCACCAGTACAACACACACACACACACACACACACACACTCTCAAGCGCACTCAAGTACATATACAGTCACTAGGTCATATGATCAAACAGGGAGAAATACAACACTTTGATTAATGCGAAAGTTAACTGCGTTAAAAGGCTGTAAATCTAGCCTTTTAACGCAGAGAAAACACGATTTTCCGCTCTACTGTTGTCCCAAAGACAGACGAGGAGACAAGGAGAATGATTGGACGTTGAGGCGATTCTCAGGTCACAATGAAACTCAATCAGCTGTGTGCAGGCAGCACGCGCATGTGTGTAACTCATGGGTATCAAAACACACTCACAGCCTTAAATATTAGTTATCTGGTAGCCACATTTCAAGTGATTCGTCCCAGAGCCCCCCAACAAACACACACACACACACAAATACATAGTCTTGTGAAGCATAGAGTTGTTTTTTCGTCTTTAGTTCATCTAACAGAGCAGCCTCATTATCCTCACTCTGTAAGCAAGCTCCTTACACAGGTTTTTGTCTGCTGTTCTCTTGTGAGTCTTGCTTTCAGTCCTTTGTTTTATTACAGCCATACCAACACATTCTGAAACACAAAGCTGAACACAAATCCCGTACGGAAGTGGGTGATTTGTTCAGAGTTCACAAAGAGGATGATAGGCAGGTAAATTGTTATTTCTCTCTCACATTTTCAGTAGTTAACAAGAGGGACGGTGGTTGGGTAACTTGTCACTTTCCATGATGCCTTCCTGCAAAATCTGTAGTTAACAAGGAATGTTTTGGACTGGTTGTTGTTTTCCATCCTAGCTTTCTTCTAAAATGTATAGCTGACATGAGATCTATTGCAAATGTATGTGTGGTAAATGCATGTGTGTTGTGTGTCTGTGTGTGTGTATATGTGTCTGAGGTGCGTGTGTGTGTGTGTGTGTCTGCATCCTGTGTCTTTGCCAGTTTTATCAGCACATTCCATTGTTGCGTGCTCCAAAGTGACATTCCTCTTTTTCCTCATAACTGGTTTGTTTTTTCTGCTCCAGGTTGTTTCATGATTTACAATAGAACCACATTTATTTAAACCTCAGATATTTAAACCAACTTGTGTAATTGTTAGGATTTCCTTGGTTTATACACGCCAAATGAAAGCATTAAAACCGTACATTAGACCATAGAGAACATTTCAGGCTATGTGTGTATTTCATACCTTGAATAAGCTTTGGTTCAGACTTTCAACTCCTCCTTTCTGAGGGTTTCAACTAAATAAAGTTCCACTGTAACACATTCAAACTAGAGAAAAGTTATGATGTTAGTTTGAACTAAAAATGTCCAACATGCCTTTGCTGTATTCAGTAAGATATTCATGACAAAACCGTATGCTTTACCTAAATAATTTATTGTGTCTTTCTCTGTTGTTTTATTAAAGATATCAGTTGGTTGGTTTTGATAAATAAAGTATTTCTAGCATTACTGTCTCCAATGCTTTGATTTTTTTTTTCCTGACAAAAAATTGCTTTTGTCACATATTTGATGGTACTGGGTGTTTTTTTTTTATGATATAGCACAATGAAACAAAGGGTATTTTTCAATACAGTGGTACAGCTAATGAAATCTGAACAGCTGCTTGTTTGGCCACTGGTGGGATGTAATAGGAAATGTGTCTGTTTGATTT
This sequence comes from Centroberyx affinis, assembly GCF_046629955.1. Lineage (NCBI taxonomy): Eukaryota > Metazoa > Chordata > Actinopteri > Beryciformes > Berycidae > Centroberyx > Centroberyx affinis. The sequence continues at coordinate 158,367 of NW_027279828.1, read as the reverse complement.
TGGATGAAAGGTACCTAACACTGGAGAGAGACAGATGTAAAGAGAGAGAGAGAGAGAGAGAGAGAGAGAGAGGGAGGAAAAGAGAGACATAGGGAGAAACAGGGATTAAGAGAAAGGGGAAGAGAACACAACATATGAAGAGAACCACAGAGACAGAGAAAGGAAGAGTTTATACGCGGTGTGTTTTCAGAAGAATGCCCTTGAGGTTCTTTCACTGCTTCACCGTCATCTGATGTATCCTTGCACACGACAAACAGAGCACACCATGGAAGTCACCATGGAAACCACATATGTTTTTTTAAGATCAATAGATCAGCAGTAAGGTACAGAACAGAAGTCATGAAGTCAAGAAGTCAATTTTACCAGTTATAGTCTTCCATGTCCACAATTTTCCACCAATACCTAGAGGGAAAATGAAGGAGTCAGTAACACAGATGCATTAAAAGACATAATTTGACATGATTTAAAAGAATATTATACAACAGTTAGTTCCGGTCGAGTAATTTGATTGGACTAGAGGCATTCCATGAGTGCTGATATACAGTATAACAGCACTGGGCCTTTTTACTATATGCATCACTCTGCTTCACAGGTGTTCTAATATATCCTTGATGGCTGCACAAAACTAACTTCATTCACACCTAGTAGCAACAGCGATATGGATACATTTGACCTTGATTATGAACGGTCGTCAGAGGAGGACGAGGGGAAAGAAAGTAAGCTGAATTCGTCTGTGCTAACCTCAAAGCTAGCCTGCAGTCGGGAAACAGTTTACGTGTTGCCTGGCAACACTTGGAATCCTGAGGGAACTGGGTTTTTTTTGGCGGAGATGAATAAAAGACAAAAATCATCTGCTGTCTCAAATTACCATTACTTGATGAATAGATTTGTTTATACAACTGTTGTACAAAAGCAATATCACACTCGATATATTGATATTGACAAGATATTGCTTAATTATTATTATTACAGTAGTAATAGTATTACTATGTGCTGCTCCACCCTTCCCTGACCCCTCCACTCCCTGTTGTGAATGGCCATGACAATATTGGACTTTTCTTCAAGTCCAGCACTGCCACTCAAGGCTGTTTCCTGTCCCAGTGGTTGCCATGGCAACCCTTCCTGTGTTGTTATCATTAGACAGCAGCCTCTCCCCTGCAGCCAGTCAGCCAGCCACCAAGCAGCCAGTCAGACAACCATTCAAACATTCAATCCATCCATCCATCCCTGACTAGTGTATGTTATTCTAAGAGAGAGAAATTCACCAAGAGGAAGCAGGCCTCTCTCACCCCATAGAAAGATTGAATAAGAAACACAAAAAGAGATAAATAAGAGTAAGCAGTCAATCAATCAAAAGAGACAGAGGGGGAGAGAGAGAAAGAAAGAGAAGGTCAAAGGGAGGGAGAGGGCATGATGCTATTTGTTTAAACCCATCATTCCTAGAAGGCTGCTTTTGCGTCTGTCAGCAGCTTCTTATCACGTTTCCTTGCAGGCAAACGTGCACGCACACACACACACACGCACGCACGCACACACGCACGCACGCACACACACACACACACACGCGCGCACACACGCAATGTCAACTCGCTTTGTCTAGTAGATTAGGCTGTCGTCAGCAGCTGTGTGTGAGTGTGTGTGTGTGTGTGAACATACACCAAACCAAATTACAACATAAATGGAGGCTTCTTATTTTTTGACATTATTCTGTGTATTTCTAACTACTTCTCCCTTCAGTCTCTAGCATGCTTTCTCTCTGTCCTTTTGCTCCCATCTTCTGTTTCGCATTCTAGTTATTTCCTCCTCATCTACTTCCCTTTCTTTCTCTCATCCTCTGTCCCGTGATGTTTTCTTTCTTGTTCTTATCGGGACATATCACCGCCCTGCTGTTACCATGGAAACCAGGAAATGAAACCATGAAAGATGGAGGGAAACGTCTGCGGAATTTTACTCAAACCCCTGTCCATATTTCTCTCTTCTCTCTCCCTGTATCTTATGTTTTATATCTCGTGTGTCAGTCATGTTTTTTTCTTTCTCTGCTGATGTTACTTTAAATGCATGTGTGTATGTGTTGAGTGAAGTATACTGTATATCTAGATGCAGTCATGTGATTCAAGAGTCAGTCAGTTGGTTTCCTGCATTACTCAGCAAACATTTTGAGGTTGAATAGATGTGGATATGACAGCCAGCACCAGTTTTTTTTAAATCAGGACCTAAGTATCTTTTCTGTTATCAATTCAAACAGTTTCCAAAGCAGTTTTAATATTAATTTTTACCATGCCATAATACGTATATCATGAAAATCTTGTGCTTTGGGTCAACGTTGAACTTGACCTGCACATCGCCATCTGTCAAACGCTTGCTGGGTTATTTTTGTAGTCGAAACCAGCAAAAAGAAAAAAAGTCCAGTGCAATGCATGATGTAATTTAGGGTGGAGGCTCCTCACACTTAATCAGCCTGGACAGCGTTTAAGAAAGAAGGGGGGACAGGGAGAGACGGATGAAGATACAGGAAGACAAGAAGAGAAGAAGGGCATAACGGGAAGCAAGTGATGCATCAAGACAGAGCTGGACAGACAGAGAGGGGAGACAGAGGGAGGCACTGATGCAGACAAGCAGACGCACACAGAGAGAGGCACACAGACGGAAAGAAAGAGACCGAGAGAGAGAGAGAGAGAAAGAGGGTTTTAGAGAGATGGACAGATGCGGGGAAAAGGCGAGACGCACAGACAGATGATGAGGAGGTGGAGGAGAGCTGATGAGGTCATTGAGGAGTGTAAGGAAAGAATGGTGAGAATATGGCCCATAACTGAGACACGGTGTGGGGAGACAGCGCTGCCCTACATCACACACTCGCTTGACACGCAGTAAGAATGAATGGGAGGAGCGCTGTCAATCTTAAGAGAGACCTCCTCTCTTTTGCTCCTGCTGATCTCTCACACGCAAGAAAAAAAAACCTGTTAACAGTTTCTCACTGGAGACAATGTCAGCATTCGATTAGCAACTTTGTAACGATCGCTTGTTGAGAAATGTTGTGCTAGTTTGCTCTCTAGCGCAGTCACGACTGAACGGCGCCTCAGAACAGCACAGCGCCGCACGTCTCCGATGATGACAGGTGTCGCCAGGATCTGTTTAGAAATGTGTGGGTGAAGGATCGACTTTTATTCGGCACCACCTAAACCTCCTGTCTCTCTCCCTGTTCTTTCCGGCTCATTTTCTCCACTCCCTTTCCATTTTTCTTTCTCTCACTTACAAAACAATCTCACACACACACACACACACAGAGCGGGCATAAGCAGACACCCACCCATAACACACACACACACACACACAGTCTATTTCCCTGTCCCTCTCGACCTCCAGTCCCTGCCTCGCTCCTAGTCCCTTGCTCCCAGCTTCTCTCTCTTTCACACTACATTATAGAACAGCTTTCATTTAGGTATGAATATTAGATATTTCTATTGAATAATGGAGAGAGACGGTATGTGAGGAATCTGCAGGCATAAGGAGAAAAAGGACATTCCCACTTGTGGGTCTTCACTTGCACATTTAAAATAGTCAAATAAAAATGACATCCTCAGATCCAAAATGTTCCATTAAATAAATGATTATTTCAAAGTGCAAGTGAAGAAGTGAGGCGTGTGTGCTGGTGTGTGTGCTGGTGTGTGTGTGTGTGTGTGTGTGTGTGTGTGTGTGCTCGCACGGCTTGCTGTAGGCTATACTGTGCATTTCCTACAAAGGATAAATCCACAAACAATATTACCACTGATACCTGGACCAAAGATTCAATTCTTAGACCTCAACATATGCAGTATATGATAACGGTCTAACAATTGCAGTTTTCAATAGAAATAGGAAATAGGAAATAGTGTTTATTGCAATCAATGGTATATTACAACTGTTCTCATTGTAAAAAAGCACATTTTTTTCTTCCTTGAATGGGATGTTTACATAGTCCTGTGCATGCTCAGTAGGTTTTATGACCCTGGGAAGCATGAGGCACCTAAGGCTGTTGTATAGTTTCATGCATGACCTCTAAAAGGATAGAAAAAGCAAAAACAAACAGAAAATCTGTCATTTTTTTCCTCAATTCCTGAAAAGTTTTGGGGAGAAATTAGGTTTATAGCAGCATTATATTAGAAAAGAACAGAGCAGAAGGATCAGAGAGAGTGAGAGAGAGAGAGAGAGAGAGAGAGAGAGAGAGAGAGAGAGAGAGAGAGAAACAAATAACACAAGCCCCCAAGCACTGGAAATGGAGTCACTTTAATTTGATGGAAGTGATTCACTGTTGTGAGTGTGTGTGTGTGTGTGTGTGTGTGTGTGTGTGTGTGTGTGTGTGTGTGTGTGTGTGTGTGTGTGTGTGTGTGTGTGTGTGTGTGCGTGCTAGTTGTAAAAGTGTTAGTTCTGGCGGCACAGCGACCTCATGGCTCATCTTAGTCTTACAGACTATTCAATTACCTGGTGCACAGGCTTAAAGAGCTTACCTGTGAGTGACACACACACACACACACACACACACACAGGTGCACACACACACAACTCACTCATAAATATACACACATGAACACACACGCATGAATAAACACACAGACACGGAACACATCCTCGCATAGGTGCGCACGGACACACACACACACACATACACACCAAACCCTGGAAAATGAAAACTGCACACATAAACAAGACAGAGGAAACACAGATTTGTGTCGCATTTAAATGAGATTAAGAGCTTTGCTTCCAAAGTGACACATTCTAATCGGGTTTGCTTTGTGAAGCTAGTGGATCTTCTCTAGCGCGTGCGCACACACACACACACACACACTATTGGATGGCAGTTTTGTGGGAGTTGAGTCACAGCTATGAGCAAGAATGCCAGACATGATTCCTTCTTACTCCGTGTGGTGTTTGATTTCCCATTTACCAGCCTGCAATTGAAACCATGAACTCACCGTACCTTCCTCCCCCTCACCCGTCCTTTCAACATCATTTATCAACATAACTGCGAACCACAAATCTTCACCTCCAACCTTACCACCAGGCACTAAACTTACTCTACCTTTCTTATCCTCTCCTGCTCCCTTTCTTCTTGTAACTGTAATACTGTGGCTCCAACCACAAAACTTCACCGCATCCTCTTCCTCTTGACCTCAGCCACAAACGCTGACCTGTGCTCCTCTCATCTCCTCCTCCTCCTCCTTTTTTTTCCCTCTTCATTCCTCCTCTCATCTCCCTTTCTCTTCATTCTCCTCTCACCTCTCTCCTCTTTTATCCATTATCCCTCATAGCTCCAGCCAAAAAACTTCTCCAACACTTAATATGCTAAGTCTATCTCTTCTCCTCCTCTCGTTCCCATTGCCATCCACCAACTGGCTATAGCTGCAAACCATAACGCCCCCCTAATCCCCCCCCCCCCCCCCCCTTCTCCTCACCATCTCCATCTACCCTCAATCCAGCTCCCTCCCCCTGTCGCTCGGTGATAAGATACAACACCTCGTCCCCATTGCTCTTCCCTCCTCTCTTTCCTCGCTTCCCCAACTTCTCTCTCTCCCCCATCCCACATCCTGCCAACCCCTTGGAATAAAAAAAAAACACCTGACCTCCCTGCTTCTCTTCCCCCCCCGCCTACCCCCAGAGCAAATTAAAACACAACAAAATAACACACAACACTGCCTGCCCACCCATCAAGATGGATGGAAGGAACAGAGTGAACCCAAAAACAACATGAAAGAAGGAAATAACAGCTTCTGGAAAACAACATCACACATTGACATATTTCACCTAGCGACCGCTCCGAGCAGGAAGGTGTGTGGTCTGTGGTCTGTGTATGAATAGTGAGGTATTCTGTGTGTGTGTGTGTGTGTGTGTGTGTGTGTATGTGTGTGTGTGTGTGTGTGTCTAGGAGCTTTGGGGTTGGTCAGACCGAAAAGGTGCAAAAAACAGGAAACACATGGCGGTGTGGGGGATACCAAGCTCACCTCATAGCATCTAGAACACACACACACACACGTACGCACACACACGCACACACACACACGCACACACACATACACACACATACACACACGCACAGCCAATAGCCAATAGATGTTTTTTGTTCTGTGGGGTTGTTGTGTTTCTTATCACATTATTGGAATATATGCTGTCTGATGCCTCACTAGGACAGGCTCAGTATATAAAGCACATTTGCTAAAAATTAGAACTAACGTCCTCAAGCTCAGTTCACCAACAAAAACAAATGATACATTGATAATTGCATTGCCTCAACAGTAGCAGGAACATTGCTCATCAGAGAAAGCAAAGTGGATAAATTCTGGTCAAAACGATGACAAACACCACAGCAAGGACCACCAAGCAGGATATCAATCAGATTACAGTCAATAAATTACGAAACACTCAATAAATATGTTAAGGTAGAGTCATGAGAGATAGCAAAGTCAGTGAGGATGTTAAATGACATCAGAGCACATGTCTTATAAAATACCAACGCTTCAAAAATCACTCCAATACTGTTGCCTGCTGTCTCAACAGTGGAGGAGGAGAGAAAAGCTCCATAAACCATCTTAAGTCTCCTATGTGGAGCATGCATGGGTGGATCCTTTCCAGGAAGTAAATTAACATGATTGTCCGACAGACGTTCAGCCAAATCCCATGTGTCTCTGATGATTGGACCATCAATTATGAGAAAACTTTTTTTTTTAAGGATGTTTTTATATATCTTTGGCTTAAAGTTCATAACTGAACTAATTTACAGTGCTTAGTACTTGAAAGTTTAATTTAGAGGACATTTCTGCCTGGTAGTAAGGGACTGAGGAGAGAAGTAGCTTTGAGGTGCCACCTTGTATCCCAAGGCTTCTTTTGAAGTATTCGTCTACCAGGTGGATCTATGCTGCCTTCAAGTGCCCCTTGTAAGCTCCTACTTCTGAGATTGGAAGTAGGGTTGCAAAATTCCGGGAATTTTCAAAGTTGGAAACTTTCCATGGGAATTAACGGGAATTTATGGGAATTAACGGGAATTTATGGGAATAAACGGGAATAAACCAGGAATTTACGAAATTGAAGGTGTGCTCTTAATAGGGAACTTAAATATAGTTGGGGAAAATATATTTTAGCATAATCCTGACTAAAACAACCAGATATCATGCAAGTACAGTTGAATATCTATGCTGTTCCTCAATCACATGCACACATAGCACACTGCTTACTGCAGGGCTATTGAGACCACGCCCCCTACATGCACTGTGCATTCCTGTGCATTTTTGTTAATTTTTGAATGGGTTGGGTCGGGGGGATGAGTAATATTTAACTCAACATTCATGTTTTTGTTCTTCAATGAAAGAATTGATTGTTCAATAAAATATTTAACACTTGATAAAGTTCTACTTACAAATAAATCTGTTTTAATTGTATTATTTTGGATGGATGTCTGCTTATAACAAAACAAATATTTATGCTTGGATATGATACCTCTCCATTAAATTACCCTCAATTCCCAGTTAATTCCCATAAATTCCCATTAATTCCCATAAATTCCCATAAATTCCCATAATTCCCATGGAAAGTTTCCAATTTGGAATATTTCCAAAATTCCCCAGCTTAACTTCCCATGGAAATTTACCGGAAACTTTCCGGAAATTTACCGGAAATTTTCCACCCCTTTGCAACCCTAATTGGAAGTCATACAAGTTGTCACACATTCAAGTGTTTTTGGTTGGAAATAACAACAAACTGGACCCCATAACAAAAGTATTTTTTTGCTGGCTGATATTCCACTTTAGGAATCAAGCTACTTTGTGCTGCGGTGGCAGAATGAACAAGAGAAAATCTATGTCAGGGATGTAGGCTAATTGTTGTCTTAGGGTGTGTTCAGACGACACATGTACATGCACATGTTTAAAAAAGCAAGGCATGCTGCAAGCCTGCTGCATGTGGCCTTGAGAATTGTTTTAAGGATTTTAAGGGCGGGGATTAGTTTATGTGACGAAAGCTGGGCTTTACATTCAGGTTGTGATAATCGTTTTGGCTAACCTCGAGGATGTTTGTTTTGCAGTCACTCATGTTTATCATCGATGTTGATTGGCTGTGGAGCGTGTGGCTCCATAGAAAGCGCGTGGCTCCATAGAAAACAATGAAAAGCAGTTAAAGATCACATTAATCCTTAACTTAGCTAATCATATACTTTTTTACATCAGTTAGGAATTGTTGGACATTCTGTACCCTCTGGTTCATTTTAGCCGTAAATGTGTAGAACCACTTTGAGACTGCTTTCATAAAACCTGTATGCTAAAAAATGTAATGCTAAAAACACTACCTCAAACCACAATTGGGGAAGGACCTCTGTGGTCATTGCACAAGCATGCGCACACACACACACACACAGTGGTGGAAATGGGGGGGAACGCACGGGAACGCCGTTCCGGGAGTAAAAGTAAGGAGGGAACGGCGTTCCAGCTCAGATTTCGAAAATCTATTCAATGTTTTTTATAGGGGGAAATCGCTTATAGCTGTTTTACGCTGTTTCTAAAGCGTGTTCATGAACGAATATAATTTATTGTGCTTGAACGCACCACAAATCCAGCTACAGCCCATACAGTCAATGGGAAGGCGTGATACTGCAGGGTCCCTGGAACCAGTCCCCAAAGTAGCATTTCTGTGTCAGCGTTGTCATCGCTAGCGGCTACAGCTATGCTGGAAGCTGTCGAGAAACTCAGCAAAATTGATGGTGGTGGTTTGCTTTCTAATTTCCTCAAACATTGGTGGCATCTTTGACATATCTAGTCTAATCGGTCGGTTTTCAGCTGATTGGCCATGACCGGTGACCGGCAGATCAGTCTCATATATCCGATTCTGTGCCGGTCAGATTTAAGACAACGGTAAAAACTGTGCTGTTCCAGCGCGTCCTGTCTCCTCTCTCCGCCGGTGTCCTCTCAACCGCGCCCACGGACCGTATTGATCCTCCCAATCCAATCCCCATCGGTGCTGAAAAACACGTTCGCCAGACACCCAGCGGGGGTCCCGACGCCGAAATCTCGGACGGATCACCGGGAACAAAACGAGCTACCTCCTGATCACAGCGGAGTCAAAACAAAAAGTCATTTTTTTCACCACAAGATGGCACTATGACTCTTTAAATCTCCATTACATTGGGCTGGGCTCCATGGATAACCTTTCGATGTAAATAAATGACATTAGGTGTGTTGTTATATAGATCTGTTGCACATGTTTTCTTTTGGGAAAGTAAAACATGTTAGATAAAGTGGGATATAGGCTGAAATTCATTTTCAGTTGAATTTTATTTGTACAAAAAAGCTCAGTCCAGTAACCTGGAGCACTTTTTTATTTTGAGATTTGTTTGAGTGAGAGTGAGAGAAGGTCCTGTAATCTGGTGCAGTTTTGGAGAAAATGAAAGTTCAGCTCTTGATTTTAACAGAAAGAATATCCTACATTATTGTGTAATGCATGAAATGCACTTGACTAGCATTTATTTGTTTATAAAAAATCTGTGAATGTAAAAACATCTTGATTATCTTAATTTTCCGGGGAGTACCCCCCCGGACCCCACCCACCGCACCAAAGTATGGTTCCCCCAGTAAAATATGGCCATTTCCACCACTGCACACACACACCACACGCACACGCACACACACACACACACACACACACACACACACACACACACACACACCTTATATTACCCTCAGCTGCCCTATAAAACCTTAGCATTCCAGGTCTGTTTCCCTGACTTGTACTGTAAACACACTTTAGCCACTTATATTACGGGAATGTCAACCACACCGCAGACCCTGTTAAACTCTAAAGTCCCACTGATGGCATTTAAAGACATTAACACTCAATTTAAATCTGAGAACAATGCATTGGAACTCATTTGTAAAGGTACAATGTTACAGATGGTGACATACATGCAGGCTTGTATGCTAACCAATAAGAAAATGTGTATAGAAGTACAGCAAAGATATTATTGTTCCACATGACTGTAGAAAATATAAAATGATTCATTCATTCAACTATGGTGAAGTGGGCAAAAACTCCTTCCTCCTCTTCACAGCCACCCACTCATCCCATTCAAAATGAGGTGATGGCAAAAGGCCTTTAGGTATACAGAAAAGTAAAAAAGAAAACAGAGGACAGAGGAATCACCTTGTATTTCGCTCCGTTCCCTCATTATGGCATTATGTTTCCGGCACTGGTCTGGTAAACACATCATTAGCTACTGTTGTTCCTGGAACCACAGTCACACTGGACTGACAAACTCTGGAAAAAGGCCTTCTGAGATGAGAAGACTGCAGCGATGAAGAGAAACAGAAAAAAGTTATTTCTGTATATGTATGTACTCTATGTTTGACTTTTGGAAACATACAGGAAAGCTGTTTTACCTCCAAAGAGTATTTGAAAAAAAAAAAACTTGATTACCTTACGTTATATAATCATTACTTGAGGAGAGTATCCGGGACCGGTCTGGAAAACACATCAGTAATCACGACTGTTACTGGAACCTCCACCACACTGCACTGCATCACACTCACCACAGCACACAAGAATGTGTCTCTGCAGTTGTCTTTGTGGGTTTGTGTGTGTTTATTTGTGTTTTTGCATGTATGATTGTGTGTGTTTGTATGCCTGTGATGAACAGTCTGTGGGTCAGACAGTGGCAGAAAGAAATACCATTATCACTGCGGTGTGTGTGTGTGTGTGTGTGTGTGTGTGTGTGTGTGTGTGTGTGTTACAGTGCAGACAGTGAAAGCCAGGTTCTATTTATCTACAGTAGGAAAGGAAGCCTGCTCTCTGACACTTCTGTCTAAACCTGCTGACCACAATGCTATAACTCACACACACACACAAACACACAGATACAGTATATGTAGGCAGTGATGCATGCGCACACAGATACACACGCATAAAAGAACACACACATAAAAACAGACGCATACACACACTCACAAAAGAACACTCAGAAATTGCAATTTTCATACATGCACACACATATAGAAACCATATACTGTATGTAGTGAGACACATATGGGCCTGTGTGTCACCATTCATGCAAACACACACACACACGCACACGCACGCACACGCACACACACACACACACACACACACACACACACACGCACACACGCACACACACACACACACACACACACACACACACACACACACACACAGTATTTCCTGAGTGACACTGGAGCATGTCCAGACTGGCTGACCTGATGGCTCCACAGCTGTATACTTTACAGTGAGTGTTTGTGTGTCTGACCTGTACTTGTTGATGTTGGGCGAAACTTCTAGACCATTATTCACGTCTGTGGAAAATCCTGACTCAGCGATATGCATTTTAATATTAGAATGTCCTCTGTTGGACGGCTTGCGATTAGTACAGTACAGTTCACTCTGCTATCTTGAAAAAATGTTTCTCTTCACTTGAAAATAGGATAAAAACATCAGTTTCAAAGGAAAGGAACACAGTGTGAAGGCCACAGACAAACTTAAAAGGAAATTATGATGAATGATGAATTATGCCTCTTTTCCTTTCACACAAGCATGATGCAACACCCACGCACACACACACACACACACACACACACACACACACACGCGCATGCCTGTCCAGTGATGTCAGTCTCTATTCTTAGCTGTTTACTTGTTGATTCCGATCCACATGAAGTGTTACCACGGTAACAACCAGACTCTTTAAAGGATGTGCCATTTCAATGCTTATGTGTTATTTTTCAGCACATTTGTTAATAACAACACAAACTGACACAACATACTGACAAATGCTGTGCTAAGTAATACAAATGTGTGTTGTTTCAAATGAGACACACATGTGACACATCCTTTAAAGGGTGTATTCTCTCTTTCAGTCCAAAATAAACATTACACAAGGCAACAGTAAAGATGTCATCCCCCATGAATGATGCATGTTTAATTATAGCGCAGCCATTAGGCCATTACAGTGGGGGGGGCAACATACAGCATGCCAAGTCCTTGTAAAGATTCTCTATTATTTGATTTGTTTTTAATGTGTTTCATTTCCATACACGCTTCATTCTCTATTACAAATTGCATGTATCTTGCCTGATACCTGATGAGGGCAAATGCTGCAACTCACAAGTCATCAGACACTCAGATCAGTGGTGTCTGACAAATCACCTGAGATATCATGTTTGATGGACAGACGGACAGACGGACTGACAGACGGACACAGCCAGTCAGAATCGGAGATACGACACCCACACACACAGTCAAGAGTTCTCTCACATTTGTCTATAGCTGTCTACTGGCTTCACGTATCTGTCACCCATTCACTCCCGATTGACACCGTTGTTTCTTCCTCAATTTTTCCTCCAAGTTTGACGGCACAGCACCCTCTGCGGCAAGCGTTTTGCTTCATACCTCGCAAGCATTTACTTGAATTCAAACAGGGCCACATAATTGTGCCAGAGAAAGCAAGATGGAGAAGGCAGGAGTCTCTGTGTTGGAAGCTGACTTATGTGTGTGTGTGTGTGTGTGTGTGTGTGGGTAGGGGTGTTAAAAGCATTTTGGAACCATTAGCACCATTTTCTCTCCCTTCTCTCGCAGCCTTTTAAAACCGACACTGTCTGACACCATCTCTGTTTCAGCGCTGTGTGTTTTGACTCTGTGTGTATCTGTCTCTATAATAGAAAGAGTGAAATCATGTTGGATGAAGATGAGTCATCCTCACCCTCCTCCCTTACAAAAATGTCATCATTATTATCTCTCCCTCTCTCTCTCACTCTCTCGCTGTGTGTGTGTGTATGTGTGTGTGTGTGTGTGTGTGTGTGTTCTTCCGGCCCCTGTGTTTTCTCCTTCCCACCAAGCTCTTCATCTTTCTTTCTTTCTGAGGCAAAAGATGTGGACTTCCTCCTCGTTTTCAGCCTCCATTAGATGAACTCTCTCTCTCTCCCTCTCTCTGTCTGTCTTACCAGTTCCTCTCTCCTCCATTTGTTTCTCGTCATGTTCTTCTCTGGTTTTCTCTCCCCCCTATTTTTTCACCTCGTCTTTCTTTTTGAGTCAGGAGCGGCGCCGCCCTCCTGCTTCATAACTTCCATCACACTCTCTCCTCCTCCTCTTCTCTCTCCCCTGGTTTTTCTTAACTTACCACTCTCTACATTTTATGGCACTTTCATATTCCATTTAATTCCAGTTTCTTCTACTTTCTATCTCGTCCTTACCCTCTCCCTGTTTCGAAGTCATCTCTCTCTAAGCCATCTTCTCTTTTCTCCTTCTCTAGATCTTATTCTCTTCCTCCTCTTTCCTACTCTACCTATCTTACCTGAGTACTCTGGGTACTGTTTATCTATTTTTCTTTCCCTCCGCCTTTCTTTTTAGTGCGTAGAGAACGATGAGAATGACATCTTAAATTGTCCCTGAAGAAAATACAAGCATATGACTTATGCCTATATCAATTTCTCTCTCTTTTCTTTCTCCTCTCTGTCTCCCCTCCCCTCATTTCACTTTTTCTTTCATAGACTAGCAAGAGATACGATCTTCTACCCATCTCACTTTCATTCTTGTTAAGCATTTTTACGTTGTTTTCATCTTTGTGTCTCTTATATCTCTCTGATCTAGGCATGGTGCCATCTCTCCTTTGGTTCAGATGCTGCTTTGTTGGTGTCTGACAAAAGAAGTGGTGCTTCTAATCTTCCTTTCTTTCCACACTCTTGGCATCCCTTGCTCTCCTCTCTCCCTGTCTTCATCCCTACCTACTGTTTGCCTCTTTCTTTCTCTTTCTACCTTACTAGTTTCACTCCTCCCTATGATCTACTTCCCTCTCCCTGTTCTCTCTTGTAGGCCCACGCCCCAGTTGAAATGGATATTTTAGATGGTAATGTTCCTACACATGGAATTAAAGTCTATCTAAAACATGTTAGGTCAAATAAAAAAATGAAATGGACCCTTAACACTGAAGATACCATTGCCCTGTCATCCCCAAATCACCTGCTGCCTCCACCTCTTGCTTCTTCTTCATTCACGTGCCATTTTTTCATCTGATTTTCTCGTCTGCCTGCCTGCTTGGCTGACTTCATCTCCACTAATGAAGCCTGTTAGTGTCAGAAACACTGGGCTAATCCTTCCTTGGCTACACTGCTTAGTATCATTACACACACACACACACACACACACACACACACACACACACACAAACACACACACTCACTCACAGAGGTGAACAGACTGACTATCTAACAGGCTGATAGACATACTGTAGATATACTATAAACCTACATACACAGACACATGCAAGCCAGTCTGAATTAGGAGAGTATGTGTGGAAAAACAGAGAAATGCTGTGATGTTGCTGAGTAGTCTTTGGGCTAGTCAACTCACTGCAACTGAGCGCCTAGCAAAGCTTTGGAGCATCAACTACTGTAAATTCAAATGCATTCAAGGCATTCGATCAAGGCTTTCCATGCTAACAAGAAAAGTTTGGAGGTTTGGCCTTAATTTATTGCAATCATATGGACAAACTTTCAGAGATTTTCCAGGCATCTGGGGGCGCTGGCAGGAGTTTTGTGGTCCTTGAGACAGAAGATGGGGAAGAGCTGCTGTGGGCCAGGTCCCAGTGATACTCCACCGCTCTGCTGATGCAACGCTGATGATATAGACGAAAGCCAAAGATAACAGTCTGTCTCTCTCTCACACACACACACACACACACACACACACACACACAAACACATTTGGGCATACACACAGAAACGCATAGATGTGAGCCTGAGCACAAACACACTTGCACACATGCACATAATACAAGAACGCACATGTGCCCAGTCAGATATGATGATCTACAACACACACACACACAAATGGATCATACTCAAATACCACCTCTGTGCCTACTGAGCTCTAAAACCATTCCCTCTGGAAACTTTGCAACACAGACAGTCACTACAGTATTCACAAATCATCAGAAATTTACTGCAATAAAAATCTAAAGAAAGCCCTCGTCTTCAGCCATCTCAACTTATTTCTTTGGTACATAATTTATTTATTTTTTTTACAAATCCTTGCACTTTTTCCACAAATGTCTTGCCAGATCTCACAAACCCTGCTGCAAAATCAAGCCTTGTCTGCAACAATGACAAAAACAGTCTGCAAAATCCTTGAAGGATTATAACACATATTTTCTTCACCTTGATCATTTGTGTTTTGCACCTTAAAGCCTCTGGTACACAGGTAAGATTCTGAGGCAATGCAGCAACAATAGAGACTATGAGTAGTTTGTCCTTATAACTTTGTCGCTTATATTACACAACTCTTCCAATCCCCCCGCAAAAAAAACAAGATTACCTAGATGTATTGCCTCAAAAAGCTGCCTATTTATCATTGCCTTTAGATCTGACAGTGTGAATGATTTACTGTTACTTCACACCGCATGGTGTGCAGAGTTCAAATGAGGTGTAAAAATCTAAAAGCGAGGTACACACGGCACATCCACACTGCCACACACACACCCACACACCCCTACACACACTGGAGAGTGGGCCACCTTGCATACAACGGTCACCGAAACAACATAAAAAGCCTGTACCATACACTGTCTGAATGCGCGTATTGTCTCCAATATACATATGTATGTGAGTGTGTGTGTGTGTGTGTGTGTGTGTGTGTGTGTGTGTGTGTGTGTGTGAGGGTGATCCACGGTTTGTCTAAGGCCTGGCAGACAGGGCCGTGGTCGTAAATCCGCCCAGCCGTAACCACTGTGATTTGCAGGTTCAGAGAAACCATAAACATCGGCACTGAGCGGCCCGCTGCCCTCAGAGGAGGGTGAATTAAGTGGTGAGTGTGTAGCTGTGTGTGTTTGTGTGTGCGTGAATGTGTGTACCCAAAGCGTGCGTGTGTGTGTGTATGCGTGTGAGTGTGCGTGTGTGCGTGAGTGAGTGAGTTCGCTCAAGGGCATCCCTCGGCGGAGATGAGAGCCGAGTTTGGTGATTGGCGGTGGTCTGAAGGGGGTCATTTATCTAAGCCGCTTCATTGGCTGTGACGGCAGAGGGGAGGGGTTAGCGCGGCCGGTCAGTTAGCCGCTGTCAGCCTTCTAATCTAGAACATTCTTCAATATTAGACGGAGCACACTGAGGATCACTGGGGCCAAACCGGACTCACTAAAACACTAGATTTCTCCTCTCTGTCCCTTTTGCTCTCACTCGCTGTTTTTATTAGGCAGTATGATCTCCCAAAGTATTTTTTCCACTTTAAGACTTTAACACTTTAAGGTTTCACTTATTTTTCTCCTTCCTCTTCATCTCCTTCTCTTAATCATTTTTATTCTCTCCCCTCCTCCATTCTTCCCCCTTCCCCTTCCTGTTTTATAGGAGGAAGGATGGATAGTCCAATCTCCTGAGGGATTGTTTTTCTCTACAAGAGGAACGTAGCTTGGGTGCCTGTTTGTAGCTGCTGCATTCTTATGTATCTTAAAGTCCCTATGAAATGAACTCCTGAAAAGCAGAGTATCTTTCATGGTGACCTCATGCTGCACTAGTAGGCGTAAATATACATTTCTAACCAATACAACTAACAGATTTTTGAACAATCCCGCTCCTCTGCACCCCTCCCATTAAATAAAATTGCCTTTCTCTCCCTGACTCTTTTGACACTGCATTATGTCCCGCCCCAATGTATCAAATCAAGGAAGTAAAGATGCCATTTCATGGGGTCTTTAAAGGATCTGTTTAGAGTTGTGTTGCAGGCAATATCAGCTGGCTAGTAAGGTACATATCATTTAGGACTAAGCCAGAATAAATCAGGCACACAAGACAAAGTTCTGGAGGGATTCAATACTAAAACCAGCAGTGGTACATGTGGGTCACGAGAAAATGATCTTAATCTCTATACTCAGGGTTATTCAGGACACATAATCTTATCCCAGGAAACAGGTTAAAACATACTGTCATGTAGGAATGTGCCAGCAGAGAGCTCTTCATCTGTCCACTGTAAAACTGGAACAAGTACTGTAACAGTGTTACGCCATTTGTAGCCACAAGTCAGAATCCCATTGACTCAGGCTAAAGTCTCCATGCAAAATCAATCCAGAAAACTGCTTTTAGATGGTGTGTGTAGCCAGTGATGGCGGCATCGATCCAACATGGAAAAAACCCTGTAAAAGGCTAGCTGAGCCTTCAATACCTGTGATAAAGGTCTTTGTCGCCTTGAAATGGATTTCTGAACAGAGCAGCATTATGGAGAGAGCAGGGCAACAGAAAGAGCAGTTGTGTGTAGGGTGATGTTTCATCACCATTTTTTGTGTTTCCTCAGAAACAGCATTTAGATGATGCACCTCTAAAACTCTACAGTGAAAAGACTACTGTAACTCTTCAGTAGGGGAGAAGAAAACACCAGAAGTGTAGCCTACATTTATGTGTATTTAACTGACTGTGTGTGTACATTCCCAAGCAGCAGATGGATATGGGTTTCTCTTTCCTGTATCCTCCATATTTTGTCCTAGCACCCTCATATTGTTATACCTCCTGATAAAATGCTAATGCGAAAAAAAAAAATATATACATGTACAGTATGTTCCAAAATTGAATGTCACTCACAAAAGAAACAAGCACAGATCAGGTGCAGCGCCATGGCGCATGTGTTCAATTCTATGCACTGAAGCACTGCGACAAGGTTAAATTACCTAATTCCATAACGTCACTTAAATACCACAAGGTAATAATGTTACCTACTGTTAAAGTTTGTAGGGCAGCAGAAGACATGTTACACAGGTGAGTTTGGAGCAAATTGTGGAATGTGTGTTTCACTTTTGTTTTCACACTGGTCTGCTGTCTGTGCATCTCCAAATGACAAACATGATGTGATGTGCGCATCAGAGATCAATTTAGATCAATTTCTATACACTGACCAAGTTCATTTTGTGCCTCTGTATGGGAAACACTGCATCTCGCAGTCAAAGACGCCCTCTAGAGGCCATCTGACGAAGCGCATCATCGGACTAAGCGTTACCTGACTGACTCCCCTCTGCCTGACTTGAATTTGCCTCGTGATGACCACGGCTGCGCTGTTACAGTGATGTTCATGTTCTTTCCAATACATGATTTGCCCTGTTCCCATTAAAACTAACATTAAGTAGATTAAGTAGTAGTGGATCTCTTTGGGATTAGCAGGAAGACTTTTGTATCAAGTCCAACAGTCCTGTCAGATCAATGTTCAGGAAGGTCTGGTCAATAACAGGACTATCAGTACACAACACAACCAGCTGTCAAATTTTGGTACATTTACATTTATATAAAAAAAGAAGGTTGTAATGTAAAGCATGACCCATTCTCTATTTATACATTCAACTAAATCCACAGAGCTATACAGTATGGTGTTAATGATTTGGGGTGTTTCGCTTCTGTAAATGTCCTTAGCCCATATGACACTTCTAGCGTACAGTGTTGAAAAAGAGCAGGCAGACTGTAAATCCTTCTTTTCTCCCCTGCGTCAGCCAGTCAATGGTCTGTACTGGAGATGTGGAGAATTCCTGTAGGAATACTGTTTAAGACTCCTGTAATACAATAATCTCCTTAGTCTGCAGGGAGATCGCAGATTAGCGGCGAGAGACAGGGAATTCTACAGCATATTAAACACATGTTGACACATATAGGCGACGCATTATAGCACATATTGTCACAAACTAGTGGATTTCAACTACTTTGAAAAACAATTTCAATTTCTCTTTATCACAACCCAAAGGTGATTTTCCTGGCTAATCTAACAACAATCCGCTACAGGACTTTTTTCAATCAACCTTACATTGGATATTGTGATTTCGTATTGATTCTCCCCTTCAAATGACCCTAAGCTAGTAGACAATTATATGTTACAACTCCTGATAAAAAAAAAAAAGAGCAGACAAGAACAGACTCACAATCCCTCTTTCCCCCCTCACTTTAACCAGTCAATAGTCTTGAGTATTGGAGATGGGGAGAGCTCCTGGAGGAATACTGCCTAACAGTCTCCTGTAATACAATAATCCCCTTAGTCTGCAGGGAGATCACGGATTAGAGAAGGGAATAGAGAGAGAGAGAGATAGAGAGAGAGAGAGAGAGAGAGAGAGAGAGAGAGATAAAGTAATACAGGAAAGAGAGAGGGAGAGCAAGAAGCAAAGACAGAAAACAAGGGAGTGAAGAGAGCAGGGGAGGGAAAGAGAAAGAGGGGGGGAGATAAAGTAATAAGAGAGAGAAACGTGTGGGTAGAAGAGGGGAAGAGAGAAAAGAGCAAATAGATGAGAGAAGACAGAAGAGCAATGAGAAGAGGAGAGAAAATTGGAAAGGAAAGAGGAAAAGAAGAGGAAAACAACAGAGAAGGGGGGAAGACAGGGAGAGAATGGAAGAGAGACAGGGATGTGGCAGAGAGAGGATGCTGGAATTGCTCTAAACTGTGCGTGTGTCTCCTGAGAGGCTCACAGATCAGAGAGAGACTTGTGACCTTGTGGTCTTCTGTCAACTCCTCTGACTCTTCTAGAACCATGATATCTCTCTAGGGGCAGACAACACTGACAGTAACGCGCACACACACACACACACACACACACACACACACACACACACACACACACACACACACACACACACACAGACCCAGACCCACATGCTATACTGCAGTCAACATGCATGTGCTCCCACATACCCACACACATACACACATGCACATACACAGGCATGCACATACACAACACACAAAACCTGTGCTCTATTTTTACCCACTGAAGGGAGTGTGTGTGTGTGTGTGTGTGTGTGGTGTGTAATCAATACGCAGGATGGCCTCACATTACATCCTGAAAGCGT
The DNA here is from genome assembly GCF_046629955.1 of Centroberyx affinis. Taxonomy (NCBI): domain Eukaryota; kingdom Metazoa; phylum Chordata; class Actinopteri; order Beryciformes; family Berycidae; genus Centroberyx; species Centroberyx affinis. Next base: position 138,550 of record NW_027279828.1, on the reverse strand, counting down.
TTACAGCTTGGCTGGTGTTGTCCTCACCACCTCTCTCAACTTTTCTGCTAACTTTCTGATATCCTGTTTCCTGAGGCTTTTACACACACATGTATAGTATCTAACACACATACAATAAGCATCATACTACATCAGTGTATCATCAAGAGAATTTGGAGAAGAAATACATATGGTTCACATGCACCGTCTTTTGGCGCGCAAATCCACTATTTTCATGTGTGCGCACTGCAGACGTGCTGAAAAGCGAGAGCAGCACAGTCACGGTGCACACGTGTTGCGAGGCATCTTTTTTTTTCAGGTGCGACCATGGCGTCCTGAGATTAAAATATCTCAACTTTTTGGAACGCGCCAAGCACACCGCATGTCACATAACCTGAAAACCTGAAATACGCCTTGAATCGCTCACCATCCAAACGAAGGTTCAGGATCTACCGTGATATTCTCCATACTCTTGTATTTTTGAAAACTCCTATGAGGCGGGCACACAGTCCTGGCACTCTGCCAAATTCATGCGCCACGTCATCATTCATTCAGTTTGTTTCACTATCGAAACCACATCATCAATCACCAAGCATGCCGATCATATCCCAAACTCATCCCAAACTGGGCTCTGCCTTGTGTTTGATACCTCTAGCATTTTGACTTTAAATTAATGTAATTAATAGATCTTAAATAATGTAATGAGATATCTTAAATTAGCATTTTGGTTGGTCATAATGTAATGAGAGATAAATGCTAATTTACAATATCTCTCATTACATTATAACTAGCCAAAATGCTACTTTAAAATTAGAGATGCACCGATTGCAATTTTCTTGGCCGATTCCGATTTCCGATTTTTTAAAAGTCTGACCTGCCGATTCCGATTTTGGACGATTCCGATTTTCTTTCTTTCTAAGAACTATAATTGACCGCATACAAACATTTTTGTAGCTTTTCTTTAATGGAAAATTAAAATTCAATTGTATGTTCATAATAAAACATTGACTATTAATAACTTTCATTTTCTCCAAAACTGCACCAGGTTACTGGACCTTCTCTCAGTCTCACTCAAACAAATCTCAAAATAAAAAAGTGATCCAGGTTACTGGACAGAGCTTTTTTGTACAAATAAAATCCAACTGAAAATGAATTGCAGTATATCCCACTTTATCTAACATGTTTTACTTTCCCAAAAGAAAACTGGTGCAACAGATCTATATAACAACACACCTAATGTCATTTATTTACATCAAAAGGTTATCCATGGAGCCAAGCCCAATGTAATAGAGATTTAAAGAGTCATAGTGCCATCTTGTGGTGAAAAAAAATGACTTTTTGTTTTGACTCCGCTGAGATCGGGAGGTAGCTTGTTTCGTACCAACCACCAGCTCTTCAAAGAACCGCGTTCGCTAGCCACCATGCCACCTGGTCCAACTAACTAGAAAAGAAAATAAAAAGCCGGCACTAGAGACATGAGAGACACCACCAATATGTTGCTCCTGCTCCAGCTCTTGGTGTTTCGTGCCGGTTTTTGACAGGATTGCGATAATTTGAAGGCTTGTTTTCACAGGGTCCTCATTTCTCTCGGAAACACATTTCAGTGAACTATTAACTTAATATAAGAGAAAGTTTCCAAACATGACCATCAAGTGTCCAATAGCTACTGGTCTGAAATGAGGACCGTGTAAAAAGGTTACCAAAGAGAACCTCTTGCCGAGGTCCAAGCAACAGCTGTACCAACACCCAGGGGAGCATAGGTATGAAGCTCAAGACCTCAAGCAGGGCTTTTTATGTCCTGAGCTGCTGCGACCAAACACATCAGAATTCTGATTGTGATGTCATCAGTGCAGCTGAGACAGGCTCAGATTGGTAGAGCAGAGTCCAGCTCCATCCAATGATGTCATAATCGGTTAGCATGGTGAAGCGAAGCTGTGTTCTGATTGGTGGAGGAGAAACAGCTGGCCAAGCCGCCGATTGAATGCCAAAAATGAGTTTGGATTATTTGAAATGATATTTAGCCTGTTACATAGAACTTTATTTCTATTTGGAGTAGGCTTGTAGATGCATGCATTTACAAGTCAAACTTTTCAAGACTAATGTATGTAAAATAAGTCAAAAGTTGATGTGCAATTGGATATCACATGCTTCTTGTGTGTGTGTGTGTGTGTTTGTGATATAGGCCTAAATGTTGTCTAACAGCCTTGAAGCATAAACACGCCACCAAGCCTCCAGCTGGTCCAGCTGCACCGGGACGAAAGTGGCGAACAACTCAGAGAAATGAGAGAAATTGTGTTCAGAGAGTTCAGAAATAAATAAAAAATAATAATTGTATATGCATAGAATCAAGCTGTCCAAGTAGTCCATTTTGTCCAACAATGTCTCATAGGAAATAATTGCAATATTTGTGTGAAGACCCTGTAAGTCTCCTTTTTCCGCGGCTGTCACACTCTCTCCTCCCTTGTCATTCCCAATAAAGCTACATAAATGACGAAAACAGATAAAACAACAATAATGAATCATACTTGGCTATTAATGTGGTCCACATTTATATAAACAGCTGGTTTTCTCCTGCCTCTGTGATAACAGTGTTCACTTGCTTCTGGCAGCTGAAGCATGGGTTAAGAGTCACACGTGCGCACGCACGTGCGTGTGCACGTGCAGTCTCAGGATGCGCACACATATGTATGTACACACACATGCCTGTGTGTTAAGAGTCACACGTGTGCACGCACGTGCGTATGCATGGCTGAGTTGTACTAATCACACACAGACGCACATACATACACACGTGGGACTTTTAGTAGGCTAAATAATAACACAAGTGTATGTATGTGCGTCTTGTCCTCCGTGTCCCTTTCTACCCCCCATACACACACACACACACACACACACACACACACAGAGTTATGGTATGTGTGGGGTGGGGTGGGAATAATAAACTCTGTTTATGAATGGTATCTGTCTCAATTTCTCATTACAGTAAAAGCTGTTTTGTGTTGAAAACTTAGGCCTACATACAGTATATCAATAGTTTGTTATTTAGCATTTTCATTTTTTGGTAAAGGTGATTTAGTCTATCTTTTACTGTATTCAAGAAAGCTCAACAGTGATGCCAAAGTCTGTAGAATTGCAGGAAATGCATTTAAAATTAGTACAATTTTCTGGGGCCCCTGCTACATTCAGTTGTGTTTTAGACGCAATTCCACCACTGATTTAATCTCTCCAGAAGCCTCCTTTGGCTTCTGACCCTGTTTTCCAACAACACTGCACCATATCACATCAACAAGGAGTGGCCAAAATAATGGAAACACCAGCAGTAAAAGTTTGCCTCTGTAACAAAGGCTCTGTATCGGTGAGGGAAGTGTTTTTTTTCTGTGATGATTAAGGTCCATTCATCTCCCTGAGGGTGAGGTTAATGCTTCTCATAACTAAAATTATGTTTGATCATTTGGACCTTCCATCTATTTGATGGTGGTGCAAAGTGCTGTGCCATTATTTCAATGTTCACTTGGGATCATATTTTGTTATTGGGAGGTGCAGGACATATGGCTGACATCATTATCACCATATCCAGTGGCTGACCACTCATACGGTATCTTGTTACAATGTGTATTCTCATCCTGGATGACGCAGCTCCCATGAGGAAAGGTTCATTATGGGATGAAGGTATCACAGACATTATGTAAGTAATGTTTAGTTGTGGTACGCTGTCTCAGACGGCTGGTTTATTCCCTGCCAGGAAATTCCCCCACATCTGTAGAGAAACTTCAGAAACCTTCACACTGAAAATAAGATTACACTTTAATGATCCCCATAGGTAAATGGGTTATTGAAGCAGCAAATAGGAACAGGATACAGAAAAAAAATGAATATAACTAAAAATATAGCAACTAAAATAAGACAAAATAAATAAGATAGACCTGCCTTGGTTTTCCATGATCACTGAAAATGAGTTTATTTTGATGGATTATTGATTAATCAAGAGAAATACATCATTTAAGATGATAACTGCAAATGTTCTGTCTGCTTGAAAATCTGTATTTGACCTTGTTTTTAAAGGCCACAGATAATTGCAGAAAACCACTTTTTCCAGATTTTGAGAGGTTACCTGCAGAGTACGCTGGGTGGATTAATATAAGTACACGCATATGACAAATAAAAATATAAAGATACACAACCAACCATTTCAACACTCGATCATGTTAAGTAGAATTTATGAATGAAAGGTTTGGGACAAAGTATGGATTAAAGCATTATGAGGGTGTGCAAAATAATGCTAGTAAAATTTAGTTTGACAAAGTAACAGGTTTGCAGAAGGCCATACATATGTACAATAAGTGTGTATACATGTGTAAGTAGGTCGTGAAAGCTATTCACCTTATCAGTATTTTTAATTTACAGATGTAAATTTACATACAAAGCATATAAACAGAAATGTGCCAGTTTGGATATGTGCATTGGCAGCAGTCCCCATATCAAAAACTCACAACTGATTTTGACAACAGGCTAATGGGACGGCTGACACTGCTGGCCTGGAGCAGCCTGCTCAGCAGTACAGGAACCAAACCGAATCAACAAGACAACATATCAACATTCTAAAGAATAAATATACCAGCTTACAAACCATGCTACCTGCAAACACTGCCAGCTAACATGCAACAGACAATCAGAAGCTAACAAGCCAACATATCATCATTCTAATAAGGAATCAATATCCTAGCAACCATGTTAATAACAAACCAGAGCAACCATGCTACTACCAAACACTTTGTCAGATAAAATGCTACAAGCAGAAGCTAACAAGCCAACATAACAATCAATATCCCAGCAAACCTGCTAATGAACAGCCATAGCAACCATGCTATTAGCAAAAAATGTCAGCTTGCATGCTACAAACAAACAAGAGCTAACATATGAACCTACAAAAAAAAAATCAATATAACAGTAAACACACCACTAACAAGGCATCAGCAAGCATGCTTCAGTCAAACAAATGACTCAAACCTTACAACATTCAACGATACCTACTGTTGCATCTCTGCAGCTCCCATTGCTAGACATTTCCTTCACTGTCTGCTGTAAGCTCCGCCCACAAATGCCTAATTCTCCTAGCAGTCTTGAAGTGACAATGCGCAGCTTCATGTAATGTGCATTAATATCTGTTCTCAGCATCACTATCATTATCATAGAACATATGGATGTACAGTATGTATCATACCTACATAAACTGTGTCCTGAGAAATGTGCTGGCTCATACACAGAGAATGTACAGAAATGTGCAGATCAGAAACTGCAAGCAAATATTACATAAATTAATGGTGTAGGAATGCAAAAGGATGCTCAGCCACATTGTCACCAGAGAAGGAGGGAGAGAGGTTAGTTTGACTTACAGGAAGGTTGCCATTGACCTCTGCCAGTTTTGGGGTGGAATGCGCTTCTCCTTCTACTGCTTCAGTACCATGGATTTAACCAACACACAGATCCTCTCCACCTCAGTCTTGCTTCTGTGATACCAGGTATGACAGGTTTAGGTTCAGTGAGCTCCTCTAGAGCTCAAGTGTAGTCAGGCTTTAATTTAGGGGCTCCGATTATCACCAATTAGGGATTTCTGGCCTGGGGTCCCTGTGTCAAATCTTTGACCAAAAGGTTGAACTCAATTGTTCTTTCCTGCCAGTGATCTCTCTCATCCCACTCCACATTGCATTTTTTGTTGTGGAACCACACGATGAGGATCTGCTCTAGGCATAATATTATAATGGGGCATAACAGTCATCACATGGATTCCTCTGCAGGGCAGTGAAGGGCTGCCAGTGCTTACTCCTCATTCACATCCATTGCATTCCCTCTTCTTGCTAACAGAGATGATTTTACTGTTTGGCTGCAGTGAAACTAAATACCGCAGTTAGTCAACCTGATGTTATATGTGAGCTGGCTGTGGCTCTTATACGAGTTTTATGCGGCCCTGCCATGGAAATGTGGCTACTGACTGATGCAGAAGTGGTTTACATCTTTAAGCCTGGGACCTAAATGAGAAATCTAGCCCTCCCCTGGAACCCAAAGCAGCATTTTATCACTCTTGTTTTACGTGGGTTCCACCAGAAGTGGGTCCACAAACCATTCTGGGTGCCAAAAACTCTAAAATACCAGGGATAGATGGATTAGACAAGCTATAGACAACTGTGGCTCTGTAGGGCCAGACTAAATGTTGTCGAATGAACAAGTCTGACTCCACTGAGATGGAAAGATTACACTATTATATATATATATATATTAAAAAAAAACAATGAATGGGTCTTGTTAAATCATCTGTCTTGAGCTTTACTGTTTATATCTTCATGCCTTTTCAGTATTTACTTGGGCATAATATTTCAAGTGTGTGTGAGAGAGAGAGATTATCAGATAAAACTTGAAAATGCTGGTGGTGTTTATGTCTCTTGTGTAGGAAGGCTTTACATAAGCATCGCATTGTGTTGAAGTTAAACAACATAGAAAAGCCCCAAACATTCTGAATAGAGGAAATCGTTTGGGAGGAGAGAGAGGAGAATGGAACTAGAGAACAGAGGGACTGAGAGGTGAAAGAGGAAAAAAAGAGAAGAGAGGGGAATAGAGGGAAAACTGGGAATGGAGAGAGTAGAGGAGAATGGAGATGTGAACCGAGACGAGAGGGAGAGAGAGAAACATTTTCCTTTTGGAGAGACCAAGCATTAAGATTAAATACATCATTATGTGGCTCCATTTCCACTTGGGAAATTTTACGACTTTACGACTGTTGTGAAAGTGATTTTGAAGACACTATGAAACAGAAATCAGGGCAGTTCATGACAAATGGCTCCGTTGAGAGGGAGTTTTTCCATTGTAGGGTGGTGGTGTGAAAAAACAACTTTCCGATGCTTAAATGAAGCAGTGATTACAGAATGCATGGGGATGTGATCATAAATAAAAACCAATAACAAACTAAAGCAGTGACGAAATACCACCATTGTCACAATTTGTCACAATACTTTCTGATACTTAGCATGCTAATTTATGATGAAGAAAAACTTTGCCAACACATTACCTTGGAAACAAGCCCTCAGCAAAGCATTTTCAGCGCCCTGAGATGTTGATTTAAATGTTCCGCCCCTGCCTGCAGGATTAGTAGTCATCTAAACTTCAGGAGGAGTTGAGAAACAACACATTTGTGCTGTTTGGAGCCCAAATTCTATTTTTCTTTTGAGTGGCTTATAATGGATAACTTAACTAAAAACAAAAAAAAAAAACATCATAGTCTTTAGAGGTGGGGTTAATGGAAAAGTATCATACTGTAAATTACAGTTGCATTCAGCATAAGTGTGTGTGCATGTGTATGAACGTGTGTGTGTGTGTGTGTTGGGGAGTGGGAGTCATAAGCTTTTTCTGTTATTGAATATAAATTGAAAAAAATGTGGAACAATTTGACCTGCAATCCAGTATTGCAACAGCTGTGAACACTATTTTCCTTCATCCAATGAGAGAGCATGTTCCTTCTCCCCCTTCTCATTCAAACTCTGCCGCCAATTTTTCCTTCCCATAACTCACTTTTATTCTTTCCCTAATCCTCTCCATCCATCTCTTTCCCTTTAACCCTCGCTCTCCTCCCACCCGCTTTCACCTGTCCTGTCCTCCTTTTCCTGTCTCTCCACAAATGTATCGCCTTTTCTCATTCTCCCTCGCTCCCTGCATCCATCCCCCTCTCTCTCTCTGCCTCTCTTTCACTCTCTGACCCAGAGGGCTGTGTTTTGCTGAAATCCAATCCTCTTTTTAAACCCGCTGTTCCATTTCACTCCCATTTTGTCACACTGCAGTGCACACACAATACCCGCTCCTCCCTCATTTCAACCCTCTCCCTCTGTCTCCACAAAAAGGCACACACATACACACACAAGTGCACACACACTCACACAAACAAATATAGGCACACACAGGAACACGCACCTAATTAAGCAATCAATCAAATTTTACGCTCTTTGTTTGTCTCTCTCTGTACACACACACAAACATACACACCTTAGTTTCGCTCCGCTACCACATGCCAACACACCCTCCCCTTCCTCTCCCCTTGTAGCCCTGTGGCCATCCATCACAGCTTCACTGACTCCGCTCAGCCTCAACTCAGAACCAATCACACAGGGGTTAGGGACTAACTGTGTGTGTGTGTGTGTGAGAGAGAGAGAGAGAGAGAGAGAGAGAGAGAGAGAGAGAGAGGGGGAGAGGGATAGAGAGAGAATCACCATTTGCTTTGGCAATAGATATTGAAGTGCTTCATGCCACTAATGCCCATTTGAACGGAGCTGACAGAGAGAGAGAGAGAGGGAGAGAGAGAGAGAGAGCAGTGCGAGCTGTATTGTTCATTGTTGAACTGTTGTGACTACTGATACTCAGTGTGTGGAGGGGGGTCAACCCAGCACTGAAATACACACGCACGCACGCAGGCACGCACACACACACACAGAGTGTGATCTGTATTTTGATGTTTTGCCAATATTGTTCTCAAATCCATGCCAATAAAGCATGTTCAACTGAAATTAAGAGCAGAGTGAGTCAGTTTCAGTTGCTCCCCAAGCACCAAATTGGAGGCATGGAGAGCTTAGCAATGAATGAATGAATAAATTAATAAATAAAGAGCAATAACACTAAATACATCTTTATTTTGAATAGAATAAATACAATGCAAAAATACACTCAAGTACCATGGACTAACTGTACAACAAACATCCAAGGCTCAAACTTAATTTGCAGCAAATTGCAACTTGAGATTCAGACAGTCAATATTGATTTCTTCACAAGTCCTTAAAACAAAATAACACAAGCAACATTGATGAATATGTTTAGAATATTTTATTAAATGTATAAGGTGACTGTTGTAGTGTTTTATCAAACAAACAATAAGACAGGTATCAAAGCGTTTTACAGCCTGGGATCCAAATAGCAAATCTGTTGATATAATATTTATATCTCATTAAAAAACTGTACTACTCCTCCTCATGTAGGGACTGAGTGTAAGCAGGCCTGCCATCCATTTTGGCTCCTGGTCAGGGAAAGGAAAAGAAAGGAGCTTTCGTTCAAGTCAAGATGTTACTGCCAAACCCAACATCCCAAATGTTGGGTTTGATATCCTGATATCCCACACCACTGGGATATCAGTGATTCCTCAACTGTTTTCCTCCTGAGTGTTGCTTTCACTTGTGCAATATTGTGCCCTTGATTGTATTTAACTGAATGCTGAATAAAATGAGTCCCTGGTGTCATCACTAGGGGTTAGTAATTTGGAGCATTGGTAACTTTTCCTGTGCATTTGTTGTGACAACATTATTCTCTCCTCAGGCTGGAAACAACTTAGCCCCCACAAAAGCCCCTACAGTCACCATCTCGGTCTTCTTACCCTCACCAAGATGGTGAAGATGGTGTTCAGTTATTATTGTTTGAGGAAGAGCGCGGCTCCAGTCTGTATCCACTGGCTGGGGTTTGTTCCACAGGGCAGGGAGACCTGGGTGACCACCTTCACCCTCTCTGAGCTGGTGTACAGAGGCAGCCAGATGCTCTCCTCTGCACTGCTGGAATCCACACTGGAGCTCTGCCATCGAATACACACATGTGTGGATGGACACAGAATTACATTTAAATGATTTACAGAGATAAAAATTACAAATGAACAGGAGTTGTGTATCCCGAAAAAACTAAATCATCAAAAATGACATTCCCAAATGTATTTATGGCTACTTTAATTTGCAATCATTCATGACTTGTTCAACAAGAAGGCACACAGATAACGCAAACATCCACCAATGCTTAACAATTCTCTAAATTGCTGTTACACCCAAAAACATAATTCCTATCGCTTAAATTTTAAGTTGAACTGATTTCTTGACTCTGCAAACATATCTTTAGGATTTGGAGTCTCTATCGCCATTAGTGTCATCGTTATGGCTAAAAAATGATAATTGTCTAATGATGGAAATCCCAGATCTGGATCACCACCAAAATATAATCAGTTGTTCCTTAGCCCAAGGCTGATCTGTATACCAAATTTAATGGAAATCCGTTGATATTTTTAAGATATCCTACTGACAGACAGACTAAGGGGCAAAAACATAATCTCCTTGTTGGAAGGAACAATATTAGGTTTTAAACACACACACACCTGTGTAACCCAGGCCATGTAGCAGGGCGGGACGGCCGACACACTGGGAGAGTCATGTTGGTTCTCAGACAGATGAACTCCGTCAAAACTACAACCCTCCAACTGGAGACCCCCAACCTGGAAAAAAAGAGCGAGAGAGATAGGAGAGAAAGAAAGAGGGGGCACAAAGACATACAGGCATAAAGACACAGAGACAGAGAGAGAGAGAGAGAGCGACAGAGAGAGAGAGAAAGATGGTATGTTTATTAAAAGATTAAAAGTAGCACAGATTAAAGAGGGAGCAGAGACAAAGAAGCCAGAGTCGTGTGTTGAGATAAATAGAGAAGAAAAGAGAGAGACGAAGAGCAGAGGCAAAGAGGACAATGCGTATGTGAGAGAAGGGAAAGATGGAAACAAGAGAGGGAGAGATGTGTACTGCCATCAGTAGATTAACTTGTCATCATCAAGACCTCTGAGCTAGACTGACGACTACTGACCAAGCCCACTGTGCATGTGAGACAGATAGTGTGAGAGAGTTTGTGTGTGTGTGTGTGTGTGTGTGTGTGTGTGTGTGTGATGTCAGTCCAGTGACTCAGGGATTTTCCACAGTAGGCCAGACAATAAAGGGAAATCTGGCGTCAAGTCAGACACACACAGACAACTACTAAATCACCATAATCTTTGGGCGAGAGAAAGACAGAGAGGGAGAAAGAGATAAAGACAAATCCAGAGAAAGCTAGAGTGTGTGTGTGTGTGTGTGTGTGTGTGTGTGTGTGTGTGTGTGTGTGTGAAAGAGAGCTCATTGCTGGACATCAATTATCCCCTCTCTCTTAGATGCCCCTCCCTGCAGCTGCAGACTCGTTTTAAACCACCCACACCCATCCCTCTCGCTCTCTCTGTCTCTCTATTAGTATTTCAATTCAGTACAAAGCTTTTTTACTGGCATGATGGAAGAGAAAAAATGCCTATAAAGTATTTAAATAATAAAGACATTAAACATTCACCCTTATGTCACAGGGTGGGAGGGAGAGAGAAAGAGGGAGAAAGAGAACAAGTGATATTATATATGTGGAAGATAATGGTTTGCTGTACATTTTGCCCCCAAACCCTTCAATATTTCAGTCAAATGTCAAAAAATCATAATTAATAAGGAGTCCTAGCCTGTCCATTGAATGTGTCAATAAACAGTTTTCTTTTTTCACACACAATTGAACTGAGTGCATCCCTGGCTCCTCGGGTCTTGGCTCCATAGACTCTCATTCTCTGTCGCTCTCATGACACTCTTCTACCAACCTGCTAGTCTGCTTGCTAGCGGCATCATGGCAGAAAACACTGATGAGATTATTACTCCTTCTAATTTCAGAAGCAATGTTTGGAGGATATTTGGATTCCCCTCAGTAAAAGGCAAGACCCTCTTATTATTTCTCATTAAATTTAAAATGAAATCTTTCAAGAAACTGAATAACGGTGAAAACAATGTTGTGAATCAATTTTGGATATAACCTATATTTGTTTAGATTGCATTGTCCATTCATTTCACCCTGCTTTCATGAGCCAATATGAAACATGCCATTAATCAGTCCATTTAATTTTTAGGGGAAACTGACAGCACTAGTACTGTCCATTAGCTAATATCTGCTAAGTGAATTACTAGCTGCACAGCAATGGCATTTCACCAGTAGGTGGGACATATCAGTCAGAACTTGACTGACTGCTGACAGACAATGTTGCCCAAACATTCAGCTCACTCTAACTTTTCTTTGCTGTCCAACTGGAGACTAGAGATGACTGTAAAAGCAGCCGACTTGTCTCTGGTGGACACGCAGCAAACCTGCATTTAAATGAGCATATTTTCTTCTTTGACACTCTCTGCTTCCTCCGCACTTTCCTCCTCTGTATTCCTGTCTTCATGTGTCCTCTACTCCTGCCGTCTTTTATTCCATCTTTTTTCCATTTATTACTAAGCCAGTGTCTGTCGTGTATATAGTCCCATTATTCTGCTGCTGGATGGGAGCAGTGTGTGTGTGTGTGTGTAGGTGTATGTGTGTATGTTGTAATTCTACCTTGACTTGTAGCTTGGCCTCTGCAATGGGACTCCGCCATGATGACACAAACATCAAACTATCCATTGAACAACCCATAGACCTGGAACCACAAAAAGTTATTAAACTTTGCACACACACACACACACACACACACACTTACACACAAGCACATACCATTTATTGATCAGCACCGCATCCTTCTTAACTCTCAGCTGCATAAAGCATTATCCATCTAATTATTACAGCAAATTGATTCTAGCATCATCCACCCTTCAGAATTCATTCTAAATTATCTGCCCCATGCAAGGCTGAAACTGATAATCTTGAGATTGTGAGACTGACACCTAGTTGACGCCCACTGCACCAACAAGGCCTAGGGGGAGCAATGAAGCTTCTGCACCTTTAGGAGGCTCAGAGAGAGAGACAGAGAGGAGGGGAGAAGGAGGACTGGGACTGTTTTCACTGCGGTTTAACAACTGGGGGTATCAGATAGAGAGAGAAGCTATCAGATAGAGAGAGAAGCAAGCTCTACATCTACCTGCCTCAGTACAGGCACTAATTGTGATGAATGCAACTCAATGTAGGAGGTATTCTCTAAATAAAACCTAATCCTCATATCAAATTCAGATAGTTGCAAATGGAACAGTGAGCAGTCCATAGGAGCAAAATGAAAACTCAATTTACACCCTTAGACACAGGCACACAGACACAGACACAGACACAGACACACACACACACACACACACACACACACACACACAGAATGTCACCTGGCAGTCTCCTGTCTCAGAGCATTGAGGAAGGTATCTGGGTGGAAGAGGTCAGACAGATCCAGAGTGTCTGACAGAAGGGCTTGTCTGCCTGCACGCTCCACCCAACTCTAGATGTACACACAGACAGACAGAGGTACACAAAGATTAATAAACTAGCAAATAAGAAATAAACACTTTCAGATAATAGGTCGTTTTGGTATGTAATCAGTTTCACACAGGAGTCATGCAAAACATTTGGAAGATCGAACCCAAAGATAATGAGAATATACTACATTGTCTTCAGTTCAAGTGATGAAATTTCACACAAACAGAGCAGGTCCTGAATTGCTAGAATGATTGCACCAAAGTTTCACACTCAGTATGAAGTCAAGTTATAGAAAATACATACTTGATTTTTAAAAAAAAATCAAATTTTCCTCTAGAATTTTTCACACAGAAAATCAATCTTGCTGTGGACCAATCATAATTTTGTCTGAGTGAGCATGTGTGTTTGTGAAAGTGAGATGGAAAGAGGGAGGAGAGAGAGTTAGAGGGAGAGACAGAAAGAGAGTCAAGTCAATAAAACTGTGTGTAGCCATTAGAGTGTTTGATGTCCTCTTGTCCTTTTATCACCACATCAACAACAACAGACACACTGATAACACTGGGACCCCAATTACCTACTGATGGAAACACATGCACACACAGAGACACACACACACACACACACACCTGCGGGCATATACATACAGGTGTACAGGCACACACAGGCACATGCATGCACAGAGACATGCGTGTGCTTCATCCACCTATACTGTAGGTACACAAGCATACACTGCAAAGTTTGGATCAGTAGACTGGCCCTGTAAGCCTTATCCAACGTGTTGACCTAGGCTGGTTGACTCTGCATCATCTGCTTTGATCAGGTAAGCAGTCTTTTTCTGAGTCACCGTAGAAACTAGTTTGTCAGAGGCACAGCTCTGGGCTGAACCTGATATGATATCTCAGATTAACATCCTACTTCTCTGATTTTTTGCTTTGGAAGAGTTGCTCAGTGTCACCACAACTGATTCCACTGCCATAGAAATTACAGCCATGCTTATCATGATATAAAGCCTGTACATTTGTAGACAAATGTGAAAATATAAAGTTTGAAACCCCATCAGCATAAAATGAGTGTGGCCAAATTTAAGCCCCAAGACTTGATCTAAGACTTAAGTCTTGATCTATTCCGGCTGCATCATCTTTTTTGAACAGGTAGGCATTTTCCTCCTAAATCACCATAGAAACTAGTGGATTTGGAGGTCAGCTGAAGAACATTGCTGACAAATAGAAGCAGAACGAGCAAACATCTGATCCAATCTCTATTATAAATGGATTCACTTTAAGCCCGCGTCGATCTCCATTGGCTTGACAGATAGATTGGGACGGGCGTTATGCTAAAACAAATTATGCACACAAAATGCAAGCAAACACACAGGCACATACTTGCATGCACATGAACACAGGTAGACAATATGCACACACACATCTGAACACACATGCATACACAAAGGCAGGCACGTGCACCAAAAGGGAGCTTTCGGCATTAATAATGCAGCACGCCAGTGTGTGCTGGTATGCACATCATTGTGTGTGCATGTGTGTGTGAGCATTTGTGTGTGTTTCAAGGTCGAACTGCTTGTCTGGGTATACTGCTGTGCTGTTAGCTCTTTAGCAGCTCCGCTCAGCAGCAGCTCTGGCCTGCTCTGCCTTTATTAGTCTGATTAGCTAACAGGACACAGACACACTGCTAACAGAGATATATCACTCAGTACTGATGACAGAAATAGATAGTTAAGGATGATGTTGCCTCCGGATAAATAGACAGACAAGAAGACAGATGGAGAGCAGGTAGAGAAATGCAAAAAGAGAGGAAGGCGAGCAGACAGACAGACAGACATGAGAGACACACACACAGACAGATGGGCAGGCAGGCTGGCCAGCAGACAGACACTGCCTGTGTCTACAGGCAGTGAGGCTCGCCCACACAAAAAGTGGAATGCATGAAATTCACATAGAAATGAATAATTTCTGAGTATCTTGTGTGTGTGTGTGTGAACGCTAGTCTGCCAGAGCATATTGAGGTAGGCGTACAGTGAGACACAGTTGAGAGGAGAAACGGAGACAAGGTGTTTCAGCCGGAGCCCTTATTACCTGGCACTAAACTAGGGCTGACACCTCCCAGAACCTCATGCTTTTATATAATAATCCCCTTTTATTTATGAAGCACTTCTATAAAAACAACATTAGAATTTTTCTGGCATGGTTTTAGCCCCCACATTCCCTCAAAATCAGTCATAAATAATTTCAGCCCGAGACATAACTTGAAGGTGTTTAGTCTGGTCCTTGGACCCAGGCTCAGTTAAATATACAAGGACTCTTGCCATGTGGGGATTCACCAGAAACAGTATAAGACCCATTTAGGGTTGCAAGTCGTGGTTTAAGATATTCAAGATGCAAGGTCAGTGTTCATGACTATCAGAGGACAATGCTGCCAGCAGGATAAAAATGCATAAATGGCTCCCTCAGAATCATTACACTAATGCTGATTAGAACAGTCTAAGGCGTCTAAAGTCCCATTCCAGTGGGAGGAGTACCACCGAGGAGTCCCAGGGGCATCCAGGGCTTTGTAATAACCACTGAGGTCATCAGTCTTTTTGATGCCACATGGCTTTACCGCAATTTGTAACATAGAAATTCCACCACTAATTACAACTGTTTCTGTGGAAGAGGTCCCCTGATAGCAGCAGACTTCCAGTGCAGTGTGAATTCCAGTCCCTGAAGGGATAATTACAACTAAACCACACTGGACATAAAGATGACAATTATTACACACTGGATTCTCTGTTCTTTATCCAAAGGAAATATAATGTTTGTGAAATGATCTCTCAAAAATCAAAACACAATCAATCCTTTGCCACAACTCACGACAATTGTGTCTATGTGTATGTGTGAAAGACAGAGAGAGAGAGAGAGAGAGAGAGAGAAAGAGAGAGAGAGAGAGAGAGATATGGTATGTCTGTGTGTATGTCATACACTATGTATGTCATGCATGTGTTACCTGTATGGCAAGAGCCCGTGTTACCACAGTTCTGAGGTACTGCATGGGCTCCTCTGGACCCTCCCATTTATTCTGCCATGTCAAGGGACACTGAGAGACAGAGAGAGAGAGATAGAGAGAGAGAGAGAGAGAGAGGTAGAGGCAGGGATAAAGGAGGAGAGAAAGTTATTCATGGCTGTGATCAGAAAAACACAAAATAAAAAACAACAAAAAAGGTGATGATGGGCAGCAAGCAGGAAAACAGGAATCTCTATAAGAACAAAATGTGTGTCTGTATAACCTTAGATTAAAACTTCTTGATATGTGTGTATGGAGGTAAATGAAAGCTTCCCTTAGGAGACTGTTGTTAACTCTGGAACAGGTTAGGAGGAGCAGCTCTTATTCCCTAAGCTATTAAACAGAGATCAAAGCACTGCCCTACGGACACACACACACACACACACACACCACACGCATACATACACACACACACACACACACACACACACACACACACACACACACACAACACACGGTGGGAGATTGAGTTTGGTGTTGTTCAGGCTTAGAAGTCTTAACGGCGCTAAAAGGCACCTTGTATGTCTCTCAGCTGTGAGCAAACCATCCACTCACCCTCCTGCCGTGCGTGTGAGTGCGTGTGAGTGTGTGTGTGTGTGTATGTGTGTTGTAGTCAAGTGTGCAGGGAGATAAACATGAAAGTCACTGAAATTTCTAAGGCTCCAGTATTTATTAATACGTTCTGATAGAATGTTAAGTTAATGATGCCACAAAACAAATACACTTCCAGACAGAGAGCAGGGATTTTCTCGTAATGTTAAAATTTAGCTGCACTGAGTGAAAACTAGTGAAAACAAAAAATCTGGAGGCTTAACAAATCCCAGACCCCTCAATACAAGGCAAATAAGCACAGGTGAGCCTTTTAATTTGTGCAAAACTTTCCAAAGATGTAGTTCTTTTTTTCTGGACAGCTGAAGACAATGAAGAGGCAATGAAGCCGATCCCTGCAGAGCTGCATCTGCCAGTTACTACAAAACAAAATGGACAGTTTTCCAAATACATAAAACACATCACTTCCTGTGCGCTAAAAAGATTTCATGCCACTGGTCATGCCAGACCACAGGGGCTGGTGTGAGCAAAACCAGGTGGTCTCATGCATCGCTGATGGGTGGACCTTGTTCAGCCCAAACACATTACTTAGACTGAAAATAAGACCTCCATTATCATGATAAAAGCAGGTGGTAAATGGCAGGGTTTTATTAATTATTAGTTCAGAAAGTTGAAATTGAAAGCAGTTTCTATTTTCCAAATTAAATTCAATAACATTCATTTTTAGGTGCTTTTATTTTTCTGAATTTATAGAAATGCTCATGAGAGAGTATGTCACAGTGAGGTTACTGGTGCTGACTGGTGAGAACATGACTGTTGAGCGATATATTTCACCATTTCTATATAGACTTTACTGCTTTCCTGAGCAATTTCCCTCTTTCTCTGTAGTCTTCATCGTCTTCATCACTCAATTGTTGTGGAGTACTTCTATGTGTGAAATTATGACACTCACTCACTGACTCATTGTTATTGCAGTAACACTTTGGCATCCATGTCATTGACACTAATGGGGGGTAAATGATCCGTTCAAGCTCAAGTATTTATTTGGGATATTTATTTAGGCAATTTATTGTGGATTAGAAGATGGGTGTTATAATTCTGCCACTTCAACCTGTTAATAACAAGGATGTGCCCTTAATCCTCTCATAGTTGCATTTAAACACTGAAACTATGGCAACATTTTCATATACAACACTTGGCAAACCTGGCTGATCATTGTACCATTTTCAGAAATATAGTACCTTAGGTTCCAAGTTAAACTCATTATTTGTTTAAAAAGTTATAGCCTAATCCTAACAACAACAATCAGTTCCCCACTGGCAGTGTATCTGCCAATCTGAAAGAGGCATGAGGCACATGGGACTGGATAATTGCTTAATTTTCTTCATTATTCATTCATAAAGTTGTAAGGTAATTCCATTTTTCAAATTAAATTAGTTGTTCCAACAGTTATGGCCTATGTTTCCTGTTTTTAGGTGCTTTTATTTTTGAGAGACTATGTCACGCCAGAGGAAATTATAGCACTCACTGCCTCATTGTTATTGCTGTAGCCATTCAGATATATTCACACTTTCAGACACCATTGTTTGACACTAATGGGTGTTAAACGACCGAGTAAGATCAAATATTGAGGAAAAGTGGGTCATATTCAGGATGGATTAGAAAATGGGTGTCATAATTCTGTCATTACAACCTGTTAATTATGAGAATTATGAGAATGTGCCATGAATCCTGAAATTTACTGAAACAATATGGTCACATTTTGACATGCAACATATTAGGTAAATCTGATTGTTGTATCATTGTACTTAATGACCATCTGTAACAATATATATTCAGTCCAAAAGTTGTTATGTTTCTGCCTTTTAATGATCTTTTCAAATGATTGTTTTAATGCTTTATTCTACATCACACATCCTGCTAAAAAAATCACAATGAATTCATACAGGACAATAAGACTTGGGGCACAATGGCTCATCTTTCCTTCTGAGGCAAAGAGTTTATTTTTCATCTGACATGATAAATGGATGGCATTGGATGGCATATAGCGAGTGGCAGAAATGACCGTCTGCCCGACTACAGCTCTATCAAATCTTCCCATGGCAAAGTTAATATCTGCCGAGCATTTTTTCGAGCTGCTGGTATGGTATTTACTGTCATTCTACGCTTTATATAACATTTGCAAACAATTAATAATAAGATGTGCCGAGGCTTTTGTATCTCACTAAAGTGCACAGCCGCACCAACAAGGATGAGAGCTGCTGCTATTTCCATGGTTTGACACATTTTCAGCCGCTGGGGCCCAGGCTTGTGAAAACTCTTCCCAACTGTTGTCCTTTATAGAACAGCAGGCCTGTGCCAATATTTTGGGTCCCACTCTATAATTTACGAAACCACACTATAAATTATGGCAAGACTCAACAATGTTGTACTGTCCTACAGAACTAACAAAATATCTGTTTCATCATCAAACAACTCAATGGAAAGTTGCATTGTGATTATACATGCACAGCACAAATACAGAGAACTTCAAAAATATGTCCTAGAAATTACCAACGAGGAAAAAGTTGAAGTAGTGCTCACTACTTTGGGCAATGTGAGGTGCCTAATTAGTTGAGTTCAGAGCAAAAAAAAAAAAAAAAGAAGAAAGTCACGAGTCAGTCCAACAGGCCTGAGAGCTCATCTGAATAGTTAGATAAAAACTGATTATAGCGCAAGAGTGAGAGAGGAGAGTGAGAGAGATAGAGAGAGAGAGAGAGATGGAGGAGAGAGAGGGATGCAAGAGAGAGAGAGAAAGTTGGTGTGTGTGACAGATGTGGGGATGAGATTCTGAAAACCTGCTGATTAAGATAAAAGGTGAGGGGGAGAGCATGCTTAAGGCAGCTGTCAGGAGATTATGAGCATGGAGAGAGCGAAAGTTTGATTGCGCCTAATATATATACACCCTTCCCATCTTCTCTCCTCCTCCATCCCCACCATCTCTCCTCTGTCCTTATCCCAACCTGCGGACACACACAGGAGGAGACGTGCCATGTTTGCCAGCTGTATGTCAGCTCTGTATACGTGCGCCTGCCCTTGTGGCTTCGATTTCACCACTGTTTAGAAAAGCTAGTCTGCAGTAAAAGACTTGCCCTGTGTGAGGCTCGAACTCACGACCTTCAGATTATGAGACTGACGCGCTGCCTACTGCGCCAACAAGGCCTGTAGCTTACTGATCGTATTATTGGAAAAACAACAAACCAATCTGGATCTCGGTATAGTAAGTGAAAGGAGAAGCCTGCTATAGGTTATAGACATATTGTAATTGTACACACTGAAATGTTGATTTGACATATTAAAAAAAGGCTACAAAAAAAGCAATTATATATGATTTGTGGCCAGGACAAAGGTCCCATGTCAGATTTGAACCTAGGATGTTGTAGTTATACAGCACAGAATGTAGCCAACTGAGCCACCAGGAAACTCTGATTGTATTAGAGTGAATGTCATTGTGTGGCAGATTTCCAGCAACAACACTGCACTAACAAGGCCTGGGAAAGCATACAGCTTCTGTAGCTCTAACACTCCCAGAGGGAGGGGGGTAGCAGTATGGATAAGGGTCTGTTTTCACTGTGGTTCAAAACAGCTTTGACAGCAGAAACCATGAAGCAATTTGTATTATCAACTAATACCATGACTAACAGTGGCATGCCTGATTCTCCTCAACAAAGATATCACTATTTGAATTTGTTGGATGCAACTGAAGTGTCGGAAAACATTTTACAAAGCCTGACACTGGAAATAAGACAGTGAAAACACAAACAGCACATGCATATTGTGTTGTGGCTAAAACCAGAGGTGTGTTGGAAGGAAATGACTTCCGCCGACTAGTTGGATGCTCCACCAATCAAAGAGCAGCACATAATTAATCATGGGTCCAATCAGGGCATGGAGACACTGCACTTTGTGTGTGCGTGTGTGTGTGTGTGTCTGCGTGTGTGTGTGTGTGTGTCTGTGTGTGTGTGGTCAGATGGTCCTCTATCAGACACCCCAGAGAAGAGGTTGGGCGAGATAACAGAAACGGAGAGAGAGATGTAGAGATAGCAGAAATGAAGAGGAAGACAGTGCAAGAAAGAGAGAGAGAGAGAGAGAGAGAGATAATGAAGGAGATGAAGGAGAGAGCTGGCATGGTGCCATGGCCTTGGGCCTCCTGAGATCACCCTGTTTCATTGAATGCAACAGACTCTAAGTGCATGTTTTGCATACTCAAAGGCTTCAAAAACCCATGAAGTGAAAAATGACTTTTGTGACTTGTTTAGTAACGCACCAAAAATAAATATTAATTCCTCAATTTGCACAAACTACAGTGAACTTGTGATGACCACAATCAGGGGCGCAACAAATATATTAACATCTCTTATACTTTTAAAAAGCATGTGCCGTTTTCAAAACATCTGTGAGTCTAGCTTGGGACAATGCACATTTGTGTTAATTCTTAATACAACTAATGAAAACATGTTGAAACAACATATATTAACATACAGTATGTTGTGTTGGAAATTGACACAAATGTGTGTCGTCCCAAAGTAGACACCTGTATGTGTCTACTTTTTAAGACTGAAGCAAGCTGAAGGTGCTGCCCTTGTGAGGTTGTTTCCAATGTAAAAAGAACACTTCTGATTAAAAAAAAAAACATCTTCCATCCAGCTAATTATCAACAAGTGTACTGACAAAAAAACTACAAACATTTTGCATCATGTTGGCAGCAGTGTCTTGTTGAGGTGTCCTTGAACAAAACACTGAAACTCTCTAAGCTCATGGAGTGCTATTTTGTTTGACTCTGTGCTCTGAGGGGGGCAATGAGAGAATTTCTCTGTGGGAATGCTGCTGCTTCTTTGCTTTACTATTGCTACCTACTAACTGTGCAATTATTTACTGTTGCTGGTTTGGTTAGCACTGCAACCAGCACAATATGAACTTCGCCATTCAAATTGGAACATTCCCATGCATGAGTCCTTATCAGAACCATTTGGTTGAACTGAGCCCTGATTACATTTCACCCGGTCTTGAAAATACACATATGAACAAGGATATGCAAAAGCAAATGTGTACACACAAACACATACCAGCATGCATGCTCACATACTCTCTTTCTCTCACAAACACACACACTCTTTGTCTCAATGTATTTCTCATCTCCTCTCTTTCTCTCCTTCCCTCTCTCCATCCCTACCTCTTGGTTGAGCAGGGCAGTGGCCAGTTTTTGGACTTCAGCAGTGAGCAGTTGGGTCCCTCTGATGACTTTGCTGAGTGCAGCCAGGGACTGGTGGATACCCTGTGACAGCATGCATACAGTTCAGTGTGAGTGAACTACACCTGATGTACCATATTTTCCTGCATCGCTGTTTTCAGAGCGGCGGTACCTAAGCGCATGAGACTCCGAAAGCTGATGTGTTAGCATCGTACAGACAAGGCTTGTATGCAGTAAAACACTTGCCCTGTGTGAGGCTCGAACTCACGACCTTCAGATTATGAGACTGACGCGCTGCCTACTGCGCCAACAAGGCCTGAAGAAACAAGCTCACAAATTCTATCAAAGGAAAAATAACAATCCGATCTGGATCTTGGTATAGTAAGTGAAAGGAAAAGCCTGCTATAGATTATAGACATATTGTAATTGTAGATAATGAAATGTTAATTTGAAAACTACAAACAAAGCAATTATATATATGATTTGTAACAAAAATCAACAAAGGTCCCATGTCAGATTCAAACCTGGGAAGTTGTAGTTATATAGTACGGAACTATAGTAACAACTGATTTGATTGGAGTGAATGTCATTGTGTGGCAGGTTTCCAGCAACAACACTGCACTAACAAGGCCTGGGAAAGCATACAGCTTCAGGAAAAAAGTGCATGAGACTCAAAAAGCTGATGTGTTAACATCGTACAGACAAGGCTAGCTGTGTTTTATTTGTTTCTACGACTCTTGTGGTAACCAGGGAGCTAATCAACAATCTCTTGTTTTTGCTGTTTTATACTGTATAAAGTGCAGTGAGACTCAAAAAGCTGATGTTAACCATGGTATGGCAATCTGACTGCTCAACATGACTATTCTTTTTTCCTTTTTTAAAAACCCATCTCAGGTGCACCTTTTTTTTCAAAAATATTTTATTGCTCTTTCTATTATCTCTTTTCTATTGGTACCAGCACTGGTTATCTGTCATACCTGGACCAAGCGGATGGCGCTGAACTGCTCCAGAACTATGAATGACAGGACCGGTGACCCATGACCTTCTGAAGGTGGGGCCACCTTCTGGTGGATCAGAGTTGAACCCTGCGAGAGAGAGAGGGAGAGAGAAAGAGAATTTTAAACTGTAATTTTAGTACATTTTAGCACTGCATTGTTACCAGTTATCATATTGGTTAGTTGATATCGAGCCCTAATGATGGTGGGGTGTGATTGATGACATCAACTCCTACGTCCTGTTTGAGTGATCGATAGTGCTCTCACTGATCCTATCAGATGGTATGGTAACATGAGATATGCCATGGTACAAGTTAGGAATTTCAATGGTGGTGCAGCACTGCTTTGTGTTTGTTTGTTGGGGAGGAGACTGAAGCTGTTAGCTGTCTGGAGAGAGGGGTGGAAGAAAGGAGGAAGAGAGAGGGGGGGTGAAAGAGGGAGGAAGAGATGGCTCTCCTACATAGAACAAGTATGAAGCAGTGGTTTGCATACTGGTGTTCCATGTCTTGAGTTCAGGAATACTCGTGGAGACCCTAACACTAATCAATATCAAACAAATGTATAATATTAACTTAGAATCTAATGAAATTAGCTGATGATCATCCTTTTTACCTCAAAGCAGTAGCATTTCACTCCTTGCCGCTCCTGCCTGCAGAGCTTTATGCCTTGCTATATCCTCTTGTATAATCATGTACTAGAGTTGCTTTATGTTCGTCCTACCACTGCAACACCACACGGCACAGCAAACAATACATTTGCTCAAATCGGCTATTGGACAGTAGAATGGCTTCGGTATTAATTAGAGTAAGATATAAAACAAACTTTTTCTGACTGCTGTGCATTAGATAGCATACTATACCATCTCTGGTAAATCGGTTCTTTTATTTCTATATCTACCCAGCCTTGTCTGCAATAGATGTTTGGAGTTTGAGCTTTATTTCTTTGTTCTACCAGAATAACAAGATGTAACCAAAGAGCACATCTTCTCATCTCTCTCTCTCTTTCAGCACAGCAAAACAGAAGGGACGATTCAATTAGTTACTACACACAGATCTAAGCCTGATACTCAGATCCACTTGGAAGGGTGTGCAAACACAGATACATGCAGACAAACAAACCCAGATATTCTCTCTTTTTCCATTGCAGACAACACCCTCTACACCCTCATCCTATTTGTTCTCCTTGCCTCTATGCAGAAGGAGGGAGTGAGGGTATAGAGGGAGAGCGGGGTGGTGGGATAGGGGAAAGGAGAAAAAGAGAGATAAATAAATGAGACAATGAGAGAAAAAGGCTGGTAGTGTGGGATTCAGTTAGGTCCAATGTCTGTCTGCATCTCTGCTATTGTCCCTATTCAAGAAAATAACTAAACAGCCAAATAAACATTCTCTGCTGTCTGCTCCTCCTCCCCTGGTACCAATCTAGACAAGGATTTGTCAAAATGAATACACATTCTCTCTCTCTCTCTCTCTCTCTCTCTCTCTCTCACACACACACACACACATGCACACACACACACACACACACACACACAATAATGCACACACACATACCCATACACACACACACACGCATAGACACACTTAAGTACACCCACCTGTATACACACAGACGCACAAATAAATATGCCTGCACACATGGACAAATAACATTAGGTTTGGGTGACCAGATGAAAACATTGGGGATTGGCAATGGACTGAATCCATCGCTGCTGGAAATTCCATGCCGATGTCTTTAGAGATTTAAATGACCTTGTTATTTGATAATTTAAAATGAAGACTAGTGCAAGACACAGAGATTCCTGCAGTGCTTTCTAGCCAAGGAGGGATGCCTTAACAAAAGAACATCCTGCCTTGAACGTAAAACCTGAAAAAAATCTATTTCCATTGAGACCAAAGCCATGTTCAACACAGGGTCTAACCGTGACATCTGCTGGAGCAAATTAATGAGGAGCATATTAATTTGGGAGTGAGCATCACGTTGTTTGGGTAAAGCTCATTGCTACAACTTTAGTTAACGTTAAAGCTGTAATATCAGCATAGCCTGTCTAAAATGTTGGCATTTAGCTCTGTTAGTAAGTACTACTCCAAATGATTTCTTTGTGTCATTGCAAATGACTTTTACACTGCCTTCACCCCTGCATTTACTTGTGTACTTCATTAACCTACTGGTAAGTTGATACGAATTTGAATGCAATGCAAACTAATTGAATTGAGTTTATTAACCCTTGCATGTTAAACACAAAAGGCAGATAGAAAACATTAAGTGTGCGTGTTATTCATTCAGGTATTTAGATTAGTCAGCTACTTAACCTTGACTAACACATTTCCTGTGGGATGTCTTGTCATGTCTTTCAGTACAGCTTCCTATTGGGAATGCAAAACAAATGTGCCAAGCATGCACAAGTTACACATCAGGGAAACACCCACAATCACATACAGAGGGTGAGCCCACAACACAGGGCATGTTTAATTGAAAGCAGTCAGAGGTGGTTTGTGGTCTATGGGAAGCTGGGTTACAATGACACAATAGCAACAATTAAAAAAATTAGAGTGGGTGAGAGAGAGAGAGATGAGAGAGGGTGAGAGAGAATGAGGGAAAGAGAATGAGCGAACGACAGCGTGAGAGTGAATAAAAGAGAGAATGAAAGCGAAAGAAGGGCAAGAAGGTGGCTAAATTATTTAATGTGCATGTAGATGTCCTTTTGATTTGAAAGGTGCCGGTCTCTAAGCAACCACACACACAGCAGTGCAGCTAGAGTGGGCAAGCCAGTGGCTATCACACACAGTGCTCAATTAGACTGCACTAATTTCCAATTAGCTCTCACAGCTTTTTATTTGGACTAATTACTATTGCTTGGGCAATGTAAAAACATGATTTTGCATACAAATAAAGAGTACTGCTGAATTTAACACGGCTTGGAAAGAACTACACAATAGATGATAAAAGAATATAATTACACTAAATTGAATGAAAATAATGGTATATTATAATAAATATAAAATCTCGCTAAAAGCAGAGACCCTGGGTTTCAGGCTAAAATGGCAAGTTAAAGCTTAACAGGGGTTTAGCAGCGTAGGAGATTGAGGGTTTGACAGTTATAGTGACTTGCTTGATTTATTTATGTGGAAATGTGTCCGAAACAGTTCCAATCTCCATGCATCCAGATTTACATGAGCATTACTGTGACTGGCGGTACAAT